>NC_056737.1:6970078-7022578 GCF_019279795.1 Protopterus annectens | reverse complement strand
TGCATGTGCTTTGCGAGGTACATGGAGAAAGGGGCATTGTACTCTATAATGGGCCTTATAAGGGTAAAATACAGGGATGTTATGACCTCCTTGTCCCTGGAAGAGATACCTTTACTTATGAGGTGTGCCATGTAGAAAGCTGTCCGTACAACGGAAGCAACATGATGGTCAAAAGTCAGGTTGTATCAGCTTAGGTGCTTGAATCCCTCACTGCTGATTGTGTGCTTAGGACGTTAATGTGAATTTGTGGAGACGTCACTCTCCCTAAAGGGGATGATGATTGTTTTTATGGTATTCAGCTTGGGACCATGTTTCTTGCACCAGTCATTTGTTTGAGGGAGACCCTCTTGCAGGATGTCCACATCACTAGGGGAATTGATGACAGTGCCCAGCTTACAGTCCTCTATAAACTTGGTTAGCCATAGCCCACTGGTTTTGGTCTGCACCTCAGAAAAGTTAATTCCAAATAACAGAGGCCCCAAGACTGAACCCTGGAGTACACCTCTCGTTACAGGTCTACTGCTTGAAGTGGCTTCCCCTATTTTGATTAGGTGGGTTCTGTCAGTGAGCCAGTTTGCTACCCATCTGGTAACATGTGGATTGATGCCTAGTTGAGAAAGTTTATCTATTATGCCTGAGATAGTGTCAAAGGCTTTGGCCTGGTCAAGGTAGGCTGTGTGCACTGTCTTCCCCTCATCCACGGATTTGGTGACTGTCTCAAAGAAATCGACCAAATTTAACAGACATGACCTCCCCTTGACAAAGCCAAACTGTGTGGGATTGTGTGTTTGGAGGTTGCCAATGTTCTTGTTAATGAGATCCATGATCCGTTCCATGGCCTTGCAGATCAGGTTAGTTAGGCTGATGGGTCTGTAACTTCCCAGATCGGTCGATGCTCCACCTTTCTGCAAAGGGATGACGGTGGCTGTCCTCCACTCGGCTGGGACGAAGCCGCTTCTGTGGCTTTGGTTGAATAGGGTGCCTAATGGTGCTGCAAGTTCCTGTCTGAGTTAATGTAGGATGCAGCCTGGGATGCTATCAGGTCCCATCATGTCTTGATAATTTAAGATCTGAAACAAGAACCTCAAAACTGTCATAACTGCTAAATATAATCGTAAAATGTGCTAGTTGCAGTTTTTGTGGTTTAATAGGGTCTGATCACCACTGGTTTTGGACCCGTTTCAATAAGGTAGACAAACGGCCTTATAGCTTAGTATCTTTAGATCTAACCAACAGCCATTATTCTTTTTGACTTCTTAAATATTTGACCAGAACCTGTTGTAACGGCTACTCAAAAATCACTGGCTCTCACTACATCCCAACCTTTGGCAGAACCAAGTATAAAGAGGATTTCAGTAATAGCCATGCATGTGGCAAGGTTTGGGGAATATGTAACTAATAAAGGATAAACAGACATAATCCAGAGCTATCATGTGATGGGGTTAATGATATAGAAAAAAAAACTTAGTTGAATGAAGTAGTTGGTGAGGTCCAGCAGATACTTGACCATTGTACATCATTTAGATTGAAGATGCTGTATGGAAATTTTCCAGAATTTAAATATGGTGATCACTTAAAATATGTGATAAGTGGAATTTTAAGTAAACTGAATTAACAGTATGATACAGAGAAGGTTGTTGGAATCTAGTAATTATAGTATACAATTTATGGGAGTGCATAGAGAGAGGACTGGTTTACCCAAGATGGATACCATTTGACTCACAAGGCCAATAAAAGTGCTTTAAATTGGTTGGTAATATTAAGGATTTTTTTTTTTAGAAGTAGAACCAGTAAGTTTCTTGATGATGGGACAAATAAGTAAACTGACAAATTTGTTCCTGGTGGTACTTAATGCAAGAATTCTTACTAGGAAAATGAATTAATTAAATTGGCTATTCTTTAAGTGAAGGCAGATATTGATCTTGCGGAAATGTGGTTTAATGATGTGAACAGTACTCTTCCATATTACAACTGCTTTCATAATTTTAGAAAGAGTATGAGAGGGGTTGGGGTGTTTGGTTTCAGATGTATTACTATATCTCCATATTTATGTAAGGTACAATTTATTTTTTTTTTATTCTAAGAAATATAGAAACAGAAATGAGTTCATGAGCTTTTAATGTTGTAGTAACATTTCTTTTAGATGGGGATTTGAACCTTCCAAACCTTGAATGGGTAATTAGTTTATTTTCTACCTAAAAATAAAATATTTTAGATGTAATGTTAACATCACCATAGATTATACTACAAGATATTACTTTATTTGATTCCTTTCAGAAACACCTAACAGTTAAATGTACAACTATAGTTTTCTAGGAGGGTGTATTTCTGTATGGAAGAAATTAGCATGGTGGAGCATAGTATAGAAGCCTGTGGTTAGAACAGAGTTTGAAGGTACAAAAATGTAGAATTGAAACACAGTGACTATGCTAGTTAATTACTTTATTCTGTTTAGGAGGAAAGCCTATACAGGTAGAGCAAAATCTGCCTAAATGTATGGCTTGTATTAAAAGTACTAATGAAACAAACAAATGAAGGAGAAACCAATGGCTAGAAACACTGATGTATGAGATCTGTGTTAGGAAAGTAAGGAAAATAAGATTTGCAAAAAAGCATTAGTATAGGCTAAGTGAATTAACATACTGAGGATAATAGGAAAATTATTTTTGATATGTTCATTATTTGGCCCATCTGACATCCTTGTTTTTCAAACATTTGGTCATACCATGATATAACTGATCATTTCTTTAATAATTTTTCAGGTATTGGTGCAGACTCTGTGTTTAGAGAATATTATTTTTGCAGTGAGGAACTCTTGAGTGTCCTATGATCTCCAAGGATTTGGTCAACCAAGCATTCAAGGTTATCAAGGAGGACACTGTCACAAGTCTAGATGATATCAGTGGTAATCTAGACTGTGGGGAGCTTTGCTTGGTCCTTTTAACCTTTCTCTTTCAGCAGCCATTGTTTAGTGCAGCCCCAATTCAAAGAAAAGAGCTAGTGGTATCAGAATTCATAAGGGAGGAATGACATATGGCATGGATAACTTTAAACCAGTTTGATTGGGGAAGAGGTTTGAAAGACTATATAAATATATTGGAAAGAGGCGAGTGTAATTATAGTGGCATTAACCAGCATGGATTCATGAAAGGAAGCTTGACTATCACTAATTTAGTAACTTTTTTATTCTGTGCTCAGAGGTGTTGATAACAATATGTCTGTGGATGTTTATCTAGACCTCATTAAAGCTATTGATTCAGTTTCTCATCAAGCAATCTTGAAAGCATTGCTAGTCTGGTGGGTTAATGATTACATCATATATTGGGTAGCAAACTTGCTAAAGGGAAGAACTGCTAAAGTTTTGTAAAAAGGATGCCAGAATGGAAGAATATCAGGTGAGGCAGGGGGTCCCATAGGGATCTGTATTTTGGGCATTTTTCTTCCACATCTTTGTGTTTATTTCTAACAACTAGTCATTCCTGGATGGGTAAATTTGCAGAAAATATAAAATAGATGTCTTGGATTCCTCTGTAAAGCAACATGCCATATTGCTAAGATACTTTGATAATCTGCAGGAATTGTCTGCATTCAGTGGAGTAGTATTCAACATCTCCAAGTTTACATTTAGGAAAAGAAAACACAAAATGTCAATATCATTTTGGATTATGAACTTCTAAGACAGTGTCTAGAATGTGAACACTAGGAACTTATGGTTCCTTGGTTGGTACTAGGCTATCGGCCCAAGGGCTTATACAAGCCTAGCCATAACAATTCCCTGGATATTTCTTCCCACAATATTTACTTCCCTGGACCCCTGTCTAGCAGGGCGACTGACGTGATCCCTGGGGTGAATTTCCCATCTCCCATCCAATTGTCAAGGTTCCTTTTGAAGAGGTCCAAGGAGGTGCTCTGCTTGACGTGTGTGTGCAGTCTATTCCAGAGTATGGGGAGTCTCTGGGTCAGGAACCTATCCCTCCAGCATGTTTTGTTCATTGTGATGACAAGGTTTACATCCCTGGTACGTGTGGCTCTGAGGGACTGGGATTTCTTTAAGTGGAGTATGTCCAACAGCTCAGGGTTTGACATGGCCTTGTATGTTAATCAGAGATCGCCTCTGAGTAGATGATATGCCACAGAGTATAGCTGGAGTTTTTGTTTTAGACTGTCAGCATAGGGCATCTGCTTTAGGCCTGTGATTCTTTTAGTGAGTTATTTCTGCGGCCTTTCCAGCTGTTGCAGATGTCTTGTGAGGTACATACCAAACTGGGCGTTGTACTCTATAATGGTAAAATTAACTAAACTTTGAGGTGCAGGTGAATTCAAATTTTAAAGAAATGTTCTCCTTTAATTAGACAACTGTTCACATCCATTACAGAACAACAAAAAGGAACTGAGCAACGTAACGATAAAAAAATATAAAAAAGTTGTGTACTCGCCATAATGTTCCATGTGTGTTGTCCATCTCCTCCCTTATTTCCACAGTTGAGGTCTGATCCAATCCATCGGATCAGTCTCGGTCTGTTTGCTAGCTGGAGGAATTTAACCAAGCTCGTGGACTCATACCCTTCCCATGATGTACCTGGATAATACCTTGGATCTTGTTTGCCCCCTTTCAAACTATATAGCCATACGTAAATCCCTTACAAGAAGGTAAGATTACAAGAATGTAGACATCAGCAAAAAGGCTTTCATTTTTTCAGGTTCTCCAAAGAATATCTTCTTGTTCTACCAGATAAAGGAAGGGGGTTGGAGGGAGGGATATGAGAATAAAGGATGAGATGGAAAACACACATGGAATGTTATGGTGAGTACATAACTTCTTTTATATGATGTCACACTTGTCTTAATTCTCAGTGTGGGACCAGGTCCCAAGCAACCTGACTCATGGAAGAATATTCCTCAGAACCATAGAACCAAAGACTGCTCTACTCCTGGTGGCCAAATCTACTTCGTAATGAGTGATTAAAGGTATGTGGATTAGTCCACGTAGCTGCAGCACAGATAGAATTTAATTGCATTCTTACTTGGAATACTGCAGACGTAGCTATTGATCTGGTACTATGAGCTCGTATTGGAAATGGTATTGGCTTGTTTTTAAATCTGTATACAAAGGAAATGTATTGGGATAGCCAGTTTGACAGGGTAACCTTTGAAACCGGAAGGCCTTTCCAGGTATCTGAATACCTTTGAAACTGGAAGGCCTTTCCAGGTATCTGAATACGATCTAAATAGTTCATCAGATTTCCTGAAGTCAGAGGTTCTTTGTAAATAAAATCTCAGTTGTCTGTGTATGTCAAGCAAATGCAGGGTATATTCTCCTTGTTTTGAAAGTTAGGGAAGAAAACTGGCAGATCGATAGATTGATTGGTTCAAATTTGATTCTGATATGACTTTGGGGAGAAAGGTAGGATTTGTTCGTAAGGATACTCTATCTTTGTGGAAAATGAGGTATGGAGGTTTAATAGAGAGAGCTTGCAACTCTTGAGACCCACCTGGCAGATGTAATAGCCATTAGAAATAAGATTTTCTGTGTCAAGCATTTGAGATCCGAAGTTGCTGAAGGTTCAAAGGGTGTGGAGCCTAGATAAGTAAGAACAAGGTTAAGGTCCCAAGGTGGAGTAGGGTTCTTGTAAGGGGGTCTTAGCAGTGCATCCTTCAGAAATGCTTTGCATATCCTGTGTGCCATAATAGGAAAGTCATTTAGGCCTATATGAAAATTAGAAATTGCAGCTAAGGAAACTCTGATAGTGGAAGCAGCTGCACCTTCGTGGAATAGTTCAGAGAGAAATCCAACATGGAATTGATTGGTGCAGAAAAGGGGTTTATTTGGTGATTTTTTCAGCCCACACAGCAAATCTTTTCCACTTGCTGGAATAAAATCTTTGTGTGGAAGATTTGTGAGAAGATGGAATTTTTTTCACTGGAGAGGGCAAAAGGGGAAACCTGGCAATTAAGGGAATTGGAGCAGTCAAGCTGTCAATTTGAGGTTGTGAATGTTAGGATAAGCCATTCCTGACTGGTGTGTCAGCAGGTGCGGAGTTGGATCCAGAATCCATGGTTCTTCCAGAAGATGAGGCTGTAGGAAGGGGTAGTCCCGGAGGCCAGTTGTGAACAAGTGCATCCCTCTATGACTCCCCCTCTGGGAGGATCAGAGCAAAGTAGCTGCTGCATTTGGCATTGGTTGGGGAAGCAAAGAGATCGCAGCAAGTTTGGCCCCATTTTTGGAAAATAGTCTCCGCTACTTTCTGATTGAGGGACCACTCATGTGGCCAAAGGATGGCTTTGCTCAATCTGTAATTGCATTGGATTTCCCCAGGATTTGCGTCCCAAGTAGAAAGCGGTTGGAGGTTATCGCCCATTGCCAAACTCTTAATGCTTCTCGGATTAAGATCTGGTTCCTCCTTGCGTGTTTATACACCACACTATGGACATGTCCAATTGGAATGCTATCTTCCCTAGAGGGAGAATGTCCTGAAATGCTTGCAGTGCCCGAAGCACAGCTGTCATCTCTCAGACATTTATGTGCAGATAAGCCTCATGATCTTGCCAGATACCTTGGATTGTCTTTCCTAGATAATGCCCGGCCCCCAGTCTGGGAGGTGTCCATGATTACAGTTGCTACTGGTTTCTGTGGGATGAATGGCCACCCCTGACAGACTAGAGGAGAATGAATCCACCATTTGGAGGTCCATTTTGCATGTGTTTTGTAATCGGAATCTTGTTAGACATGGGAAGCTCCAGAAAGGACCATTGAGTTGATAGCAGCCATTGTAATGTGGAGGCTTGCCAGGGGAACAAGAATTACTGAAGCTGCCAGCTTCCCTAGCACTTGTAGAATTTGTTTTGCTGTTCTGATTAGTCTCCAAACATGGTAGCGAAGCTCTTGTACTCTTTGTTGGGGAAGTTTTGCCATCAAGGAATTGGTGTCTAATTCTGCTCCAATGAGGCTTAAGTTTTGAGATGGTTCTAGAACAGATTTTTCAAAGTTTATTGTGAAGCCTACGGAGGCGCAAGTTTGAATGGTGTGGTCCCTGGCTTGTAGCAGTAGATGTTTGGTTAGGGTGGCAATGAGCCAGTCATCTAGATAGGGAAACACCCGGAATCCTCTGCTTCAGGTGAGCCGCTATCACTGCAACACATTTAGTGAACACCCTGGGAGCTGTGGTGAGACCAAGGGGCAGGATTCTTAACTGATAATGACTGACTCCCAGCCAAAAGTGCAAGTACCTTCTTGACCATCTTTCCATTAATATATGGCAGTACGCATCTTGCAGGTTTATAGAGCACATCCAACTGTCTTTTTCCAGAAATGGAAGTATCAGCTGTAGTGTTACCATCTGGAACTTTGTCTTTTTTTCACAGATTTGTTTAAATTGTTGAGATCTAAAATGGGTCTTCAGTCCCCTGTTTTCTTTGGAACTAAAAGGAATCTTGAGTAAGTTCCAGATTCTCTCTAATCTGTGGGGACTTCTTGGATGACTCTTTTGCTTAGTAACTTTTGAACCTCTAATGTTGCTTGTTCCTGTTGACTGGGTGAAACGTCTGGAACTGATTTTCTGACAGGGGCAGGGAAAGAGAAGGGAATTGTATATACTCTGGAAATTATATCCCAGCACCCATTTATCTGTGGTTATGTTTTGCCAGGTTGCTAGGTGCAAGGACAAATGCTGCCCCCCAACTGCCTCCAGAGGTGGACAATCGGGTACTCCTTCAGGAGAGCTGAAAGGGTCTGCCAAAGAAAGTATCTCTGGAGCCCTGATTCTGCAGACCTCCCCTGCTATGAGGGCGTTGTCTTCCGTTATTGTTCCCCCTTCTCCTTGGGGAGAACTTTCATCTTGCGTGTGTTGGTAAGATCTTTGTTGTCTCCTGAACCACATCTTTCCACTTCCTCTCTTACCTTTTGGGGAAGGGGCTGGTAGGAGCACAAAAACGTACTCCAATGGCAGACAAAGTCTTACCCTCCTTTTCACATCTTGTGAGCATCTCTTTTTACTTAAGGCCCAAACAGTGATGAGCCATCAAATGGGACGTTAACAAATGAAGATCTGAAAGGTTCCACAAAGTCACAAAGGTGCATCCAGGCCTGCCTTCGGATGGATATGTCTGAACCTGCAGCTGTACTCGCTCCATCTGCAGCATATGATATAACCCTCATGGAGGAGTTTGTAACTGCATTGAGGGTAGCTAGCTGTGCATTGACTTTCTCTTTGAAAGCATCAGCAACTGCTCCTTGGAGAGTCTGACAATTCCTTGATCAGATCTGTCTGTAATCTGGTAAAGTGACTAAGGTAATTTCAGCGATCGAAGAGAGAGTCACCGAAGAGAACACATGCTTTCCATATCTATCCATCATCCTAGAATCCTTATTAGGAGGGAGGATAGAAGAACTAGCCTCAGAGACTTCTTTCTTAGTGGCCACCGCCACAACCATGGCATCCATTGCTACACCTTTTGTCCAAAATGTTTGTCCTTTGGGGCAGTAATGCACTTATTTGGCCTCCAAGGAGTGAGCTGTATGTTATCTGGGGTCTCCCACTCCTTCCGAGAGAGCAGGTCTGTGAGCTCATTAGAAGGCAGAGTCACCCAAGAGGTTGAAGGGTGAGATCCGAAGGCCTTGGGTAGACTGACCCTTTGGCAGAAGGAGAGGAGGGCTGACTATCACCCCTTTGTTTCAGAATCTCCATGATCTCTCTAAATGAGACCTCCTCAGTGAGTGATTGTGGGGATCCTGCATCATCCAAGTCAGTGTCTGAAGTGACGGACTCATCAGGATAGTCTCTAAGTGCTTCCTCTTGCAAGCTCTCTTCCGAGGGACTTCCTCAGAGGGGTATTCTGTGGAAGCTTAGGAAGAGGTAGGGACCCCCCTGGGGGTTTCCTGAGGCCTGCGATTTCTGTGGTTATGTGGAAGTGGTGATGAGATTGAGATACCTGTGTAGGGGAAAGAAGCTCTGAAGTAGCTTGTTCAGTTGACTGAGAAGCAGTCCTAACTCTCTCCATAGCCTCAAAAGCAGCCTGGCTTTGCTCTGAAGAGCCCCCCAGAATCAACAAACAAGTTGTCGGATCTGGAGTAGACTCTGGTGTGGAGGACAGCCACTCTGAGGCAGAAGTAGGATCCAAACTCATCCACACCAGTACCCCGAGAGGCAGAGTCTGATCCAGGGAGATGCGAATCTGCTCCGAGGATCGGAGAGTGTCTGATCCTAGAGGTCTCCTGATCTGAAGAAGTGGAGACACTCGGAGAAGATGTCTAATTTGAAGAGATGGAAGGAGGTGTCGGAGCCAATGGCAGAAGATTGGATAGGAGGAGGAATAGGCACCTTGGGGGTTTGTTCTGACTCTCTTGGGCTTGGATCCAAGATGAATTTGGCCAAGGCAAATGTCTTCAAAAGTCTCTGCACCACCCTATCCACATCATCATCTGAAAGGGATCTGGTAAAACAAGAAGAGAGACTAGAAGACCTTGATCTGGCTAAAATGGTAGACTGTGGTTTGGAGATCAGATTCTAATGCTGTAGGTCTGGGAAATTTAGACAATCTTGTCTGATCCAACTTGGATCTGGTTAAAGTAGTTAGAGCAGAGATTGCTTTCAGAGTCGACAATTTGGATACTTCCTTTGATGGCTCTGAAGATTTATCAGAAGAAGGCCTTTTTGGAAACTTGTCTGGCTTGTCTGCTAAAGAAGGGGCTTCTGCAAAAGGTAATGGAAGCCCTATTTTGTGATCAACTTTTTTTTTTTTGTGCTGGAGTAATGCCCGTTTGTTAAATCCATGGCATATAGAGCAGTCTTCTTGGAGATGCAGTGGTCCAAGCACTAGACACAGAGAATGAGAGTCACTCATCGGCATTTTTCTGTCGCATTTTGAACACTTTTTGAAGCAGAGTGGCTTGTGTTCATTCTGAGACATAATTGCAAATCAGATTCACACAACCGAGCTACTTAAAACAAACACAGCAAAGAGGAAGGCTAGAAAAACACTGTTTTGTAATTAACAGCCATCACTATAAACACTCTATAAGATACTAAAACGTTTTTAACTATAACAGCAACTGAGAAAAAGACGCCCTCTAATTAAAAAATGGGGAATAACACACAACAGAAAACATGGCAAGAAGATTAAAGGAAGCCCTATAAATTTAAAAGGGATGAGAATCGGGAAGGGAAGGAAATGACCCTCTAATTTAATTTAAATGGCCCAGAGGCCCTCTAACTTAAACGGACCTCAAAGTACAGGAATTACACTTATGAAAGGAAAACTACATTAAATAGTTAAAAAAAAATAAATAAAATTACAAGGCAAAGTTTTTGAGAACTTTGATTTTTAAAGTTAAAAGAGATAAAGACTTAGTCCAGAGCTGATCGTCCTCCACGCAGCGCAGCAAGAGAGATCTGAGGTGTTATCCGGGTGCATCATGGAAAGGGTATGAGCCCATGAGCTTGGTTAATGTCATCCAGCTAGCAAACAGGCCGAGACTGATCCAATGGATTGGATCAGACCCCAACTGTGAGAATTAGGATGAGACTGACAACATGAAATAGTGCAAAAAGCAAAGCTTTCAAGTCACAAACCCTTCATCAGTGCTAACATCATTCCTCAAACTGGGTACATTTTAAATAAAACCTTTACCCCACATCACCACCAATAAAAAGATAGAAACAATGAATCCATTGAATTCTTCTTAAAAAAACACATAAATGATATTCTCATCATAATGAAAACCTAAATAGCATAAAATATATATCAAAAATGTATAAAAAATATTTATTGTAAAAAAAAAACTTATTTCAGGCAAGGTTGTTTGTACTTAAGAATATGTTTTAATGTTAAAGTTTGATTAAACCTGGTGGTTGGTCAGCCTGTAGCTGTAAAATCCATCTATACTCTCTTGCCTCAAGTCTGTTTAGATCACCTCTCCTAATATCTTTAAAGTGATGTCTATAACTCTAAAAGTTAAAGAATGTAGTTTGCTAGTTTCATTAATATGTTTGGCTAAAGCATTTGTTAGTATATTCCTTTTAATATCCGAGTTGTGTTCAATAATTCTATCCTTATGTCTCCTAGTTGATTTGTCAACATAGAAACTAGGACATAACGTGCACGTCGCAAGATATACTACATTCATTGAACTACAAGTTGCAAAACACTTGAAAATTTTAATTTGTCTTGCCAGTAAATGGACAGACAAAACTAAAGTTTCTTAATAAAATTACGACGACGATTATAACATGAGTATGTACCATTTTTATTGGATTGTGTGTATTTGAGGTTACTCTGCATCTCTCTGTAACACAATTGTTGTTTTAAGACTGGGCAGTTACAATATGCAAATCTAGGCTCATCACCAACTAATTGTTGTAACTCTGTCATAGCTTTTAAGATGCCCCAGTTATCAGATATAATTTTTCTTGATTTCTACAGCTACTATATGTTGTTACATAAGGTAAAGTACAGTCATTATTTGTAAAACTATTGGCATCAGAATTTTCTGCTTCACTGCCAGAATACGGTTGAGCCACAGAACTCCTTAGAGAGGTCACCTCATTGTAAAGATTAGTTAACATGTCAGGCTCATAGTCCCATTCTGTGAATTCTTGTATAATTTCATCAGTTTGTTTATAATAACTGGCAAGGTCCGTTTTTTAATCAACTTGAACGCATCATCTGGGATTTAACTATTCCCTTGAATGTGGGGTGCATGCATACTTTGTCTATGTAAATACTTATTTTTATGCACTGGCTTCTTATATATTGATGTATGCATAGCTGAACCATTGTAATGGATGGCAACATCTAGAAATTCAACCCTGTCCTTGGAAGTAGTCCTAGAAAATTTCAAAAAATTGGTACTGTTATTCAAAAACTCAAAAATATTGAGTAAGTTCTTCTTCATTGCCATTCCAGATGGAAAAAAAAAAGTCATCCATAAAGCTTTTAAAGAAATGGACCTCTTTCTTTAAACTTTTCTGAATGTGATGGCAACGTTGACATTTAAAAAAAGTATGTTTATGCCTAGTTTACCTCCTATTGTTACTGCATTTGTCAAATGAAAGACTCATTTTATTGAAATTATTTTTAATTGTACCATTCATTGTTTTAATCCTTCCAAAGATGAATCAAAAGATTTAAGTAATTTGAAATCTAATTTAGATATTTCAGTAAGACCTGCTGACAAAGGTGGAGCCATTATTTGAATTGATACATTGCCTATAATACTTTCTACAATATATCAGCAGATGCTGTTACTTATAAATCATTAACAAGAAAAGAAGTAGACATCCTTATTCCTAAGGTTAATACCATGATCTGATTTGTTTTTGGATTCCCGTATATCTCCTGACTTATTTGAATTTTTTTCAGTATTAAAATCTGTGTTAACTCTGATCTGTGGTTTACAGTTTACCTAAGGTGCATAAAGATTTATTAAAATTACCTATGGGCCCTATAGTTTCTGGTCATGGTTGGGTATCTGAATCAATCTCTGTATATCTAGAATAAACTTTAAAGCCTTGTATTGATGTCAGTAGAATATGTTGTTGTTGACTGATTCTAAATGGAATGAGATAAATGTACAAAATGGCTCATGGTGATATTTGATGTTAAGTCACTTTTTACCTGTATTCATAATATAGATGGTGTAGAATCCATTAGATATTTGCTATGTAGATCAGATACTAATTCTACTTTTGTCAATACTGTATGTACCTTACTTGAGCTAGTACTTGAATAATACATTCTGCTTTGATAATGAAATGTATTCACAACAAATAGGAGTGGTCATGGGTATGCCTGTGGCCAATACATTTAGTTATGTACGAATGGGAGCATCAGTGTTTTTTTTTTTTTACAGTGAATTTAGTGGCAGTGTATTGTTTTATGCATGTTTTGCAGATGATATTTTTCTGATGTGGAGATAAACAGTAAGTTAGAAATGTTTTTTCAATTATTTTAATAGAACAACTACTTTTCCTAGTTTTGAGGCTTCATCCTCTTTTAACAGTAAGTTTTTAGATATAAATATTTACAAGGATCTTTCATGGCTGCTTAAAACCAACATTTTTAAAAAGGCAGCTACGAAGACCATATCGCACAAGCATGCATCCAAGTTGTATTTTAAAATGTTTGTTTTTTAAAGGGGGCAATTTTGTCATCTATCCAGACTCTCCGTGGATGATGACTTTTTTTAACCAAGAAGTCTCTGCTGTGTGTAATGAATTTCTTGCACTGGGTTACAAATTAGGTGAGATGGACTTTGCTTTTAATAGTGTTAACAGTTTACATAATGGCAGTATGAGTCCATATTTTAACCTGGTTGTGAAGTTTATGAACGTAATGCTGATGCTTTAAATACTTTTATTCCATATATCATGACATATAGTAAGACTTCTAAATTTATTATTAATAGTTTAAAGAGTAATTGGTCGATTTTTAATGGCTTCTCCAGAAGTGAAAAAATTAGTTGGTTGGTCACCCAGATTGTTTTCAAAAATAAGTTAAATCTGAAAAGGCTATTATGCTAGAGTGTTTTATAATAGAATAGTGCCTTCTAATACAGGTCTACACAATAGAATTGGAACTTACCCAGGTATGGACTGTAATTTTTGTAAGTTTATTAATACCACTGCTTTCTTTCAGCATCCTGTAACTAGGAAAGTTTCTTTTCATACAGACTTTATTGCTGATTGTGATTCATCAAACTTGGTTTATGTTGCTACTTGTACTTGTGTACATATTTTTATGTTGGAAAATAGAGGAAAATAGATGTCTGAAAGAGTATCGCAACACATCTCTGATATTAGAAAGGGTGTTTTAACTAATGCCTTGGCAAAGCATGTGACTAAAAATGGGCATACACATAGTTTTAAATTTTAGTGTTCTACAGATCATTAATTTAACAGCTCTTAGAGGGGATATTGTGAATATAACTGAATATAAATGGATTGTATGTTTAAAAGCTCAGAACGCACTAGGTCTAAATGAATCATGTTCTTTCAGACAACGTCGTTTACACAACTGATTATTTAATCAAGTACTTAATTAGCTAATTTATTTAT
Organism: Protopterus annectens; assembly: GCF_019279795.1. Taxonomy (NCBI): domain Eukaryota; kingdom Metazoa; phylum Chordata; order Ceratodontiformes; family Protopteridae; genus Protopterus; species Protopterus annectens. The sequence continues at coordinate 7,008,527 of NC_056737.1, read as the reverse complement.
TAATTGTATAGTATTTAAATGCTATGTGGTTGGGATATTCTTGATATACCAGATGAAGCATTTTCTAATGTGAAAGCATGTTGTATTTATTAAATATTTTTTATAGTCATATCATCTACTGTTTTCTTATTCCTGTTCTATGGATAATCTGGAGTTTGTGTTTTCTCCTCGTACATTCATTTGCTTAGCTTCTTACATGACAGGATATTTTGCTTAGTCAGTGGATACTCTAATAAACTGTCTCTAAGTTTGTGCTGTGGCACTATTCCAGAGTTTTCCCTATAAAGATGCCTTGGATTTCACTGTTAATCAAGTCACACTGAGTCAATCTTTTGTCTTTAGGTTCCCTCTAATTATGGTATCAAACATGTTTGCAGTCCATAAAGTACCTGTCCTTTCCAATTATTTAGTGAATTTCTTTGATTTGTGTTTTTACTGGATAAAAAAAAAACGCACACTTTCAGTGCTGCATGGGGAATTTGTTTGGGTTGAATTAGTTCCGAGACCTGTCTCCCGAGTGTAATGATGTGCGGATTTGCATAATGAGTATGCACATCCTTTGTAATTTTTATGTATGTGTTTTTCCATCGTGATCTGATTCCCTGCTTAGACTGTTCCAGTTCCCATTTTGTTTTGTGTTTGTAGGTGATTTCTTGATTGTTGACCCAATTGAAGAAGGGGAGAAAGTGAAAGCAGAAATGGCATTCGTCTTGTATAAGGCCCATATCCAGTATCTACAGAAAGAAGGATTTTGGTAAGACATTTTCAAGTTGACACTGTTTTCTAAACATTTAGTCCAGTAGAAGTGTATGTGGTGCATGTTTTCAGATGTTCCACACAAAAGATGGCAAATGACTTTTTATGAGATTAAATCCACAATGCTTCTTCAACGCTGCCCCAATGCAAGTAAGTCATGAAATGGTCCAAAACATGACACAACAAAGAAATAAACTTTTAGTACACATAAATATCATTGTAAACGCATGGTTAATCCAAAATTATCCCGTGGTGGAGTAACAGGTCTTGCAAGGAAAGATTGTTACTTTTGAGATCACCTCACTTAGTCTGATTGCTTAACTGTGAATGGGATGCTGATTAACTGGTAGATTGCCCTGCAGCAGATAATTACTTGATGGTAGTGCAACATGGACAGCAGTGGTATGTTGATATATGTAATACTCCTGTTTTTAAATCTATTTTATATTTTGTGATATTTGCTGTATTGAATATACACCCTATTCCGCATTTCATGACAGGAGCTTTAGGCATCTGATCTAACTTTGTGCCTGTATCTTTAACTGCCTTGATGTCAATATTAATTTCCAGCACTGAAGATTATTTTATTAGCTGACACTTTACACATTTGAATGTGTCCTGTTTCTTATGGAATAAGTATTTCTACCTGCAGTACATGTAGAGGGCTCTGTCATAATTTTGCTGATGGCCTCCCTCACATCTTTTTGAGAGAGAATTTAGCAGAGGCTGGGATTTGCGTACTGGCATTACTGCACTTAAAACATGGTGAAACATGTATGTGAAAGAATATACTCCTGATGTCTTTACATTTGTTTTTGTTACAAGCAACCAAACCTCTGGTGCAAAATCTCTTCTGGTGAGTCTGTATCTTCACCACAGTTTTGGGATATTTACAGAGTCACTCATTGAACAGATTTGATTTCCCATTCTCTCCTAGTCCTGCAGTTGCCTTGCCATGAGGTAAAGACAACATGGTGCCCACAGATGGGGTGATGTCAATACTTTGCTTCCTATATGACTGAAGCCTGTTTGCCTAGTGGAATGTCTTATGTGATATGGACACAGAAATATATGCATACATACACAGAGGAGAAAAAGTTCTATCCATGATGAATTTGTGTATTTTTGTTGAAAAGTATTAAGAAGAGAGGCAGTAAATTGAATCTTACTACACTGCCAGCTCTGTTGAAGCTGAAATATAGTTGGGAGCATTACTATGAAGGATTATGCGTTGACAAGTACATCTGTCAACATGGCCCCATTTCAGACCTGTTCACCCTTCTCTGCTTTTGTTTTGGATGTAGACTTGCAATATGCTAGAGTAAGAGGCGTTTTCGGTTTCTAGTGAATATGCTCATTGGTGCATGCTGTGCTGAAGTGCAGTGGCATGTGTATGCTTACCCTACTGCTTCTGTGGCACTTTTTCTGCTGTCATACTTGCACTGCAGAAGACAGTCTTGTAACTACAGTTGTATATAAATTAAACATAACTGTCAATGTTCATCAGCATATGCTGTTACTGCTCTTTTATAGTTTCATAGTTTTTGGTAAGTTGCTTAAAGGTCAAGGACAATCATAACACAGATTGCAAGTTCATAGAGTAGACATTCAAACCAAACCAAGTATCTAATGGCTTCTTGAATGATTCTAGTGAGTTACATTTTCTTGTAATGGCAGTCGTTTCCATGAGCTCACAACAATTTTGGAGCTGAACCTTGATCTAAGTGTCCTGCATTTTGCTATTTGAAAGGTATAATTTCCCCCATGTGAAGTTCACCCTGATTGTAGCAACTCTGTATTCAACAGAAACCTTGCATCTCTCTCATGAAGTGTATCCTGTGTTAGGTGCAGTCTGCCATGTAACCAGCGATAACTGACAGAAAATATGTTTAGTTTAGCTAAGCATTCTTAATATTTTTTTGAATACATTTTAATATGGAGAGGTGGCCTCTTAAATGTGTACAAAATAATGTGTATTTGGTCATAGGTCTAAAATACATTATAAGTAATTTCAGTAGGACTGTACCAGATCTGGTTGAAAAACTTCTCAAACGTAGACCCCATGCATGCATGATCTTTGCCCTAAGAGCGCATGCATTTCTTTTTTTTAAATGTAAGTTAGAACTTATAATTCAAGGTTTCTGTGTTTGGTCACCACTTGTATAATATGATTTCCCAAGGTAAAAGGTTGTTCAGGTCTGAAGTTACCAAAATATATTGCGCCACTTTAGAATGATTGATAAACTCATTTAATTTAACCACTCAAATAGTTCAGACACACATGAATTGAAAGTGAAATCCCATAATGATGTTACAACTTGTCCACATTTTAATCTTATCAGTATATTTAGACAAGTGTTAATCAAAAATGAAAATGCAAAGTTGAACATTATAGGGACTAAAACGGGCCCCTTTGGGGCACTAGTTTCAATCTGACCATTTTGAAAAGTGGCCCTGAACCTCAGTATGTTGCCGTCCATGTGTAAGACAACACCTAACCCAATCAGTAATATAAAGATTTATCTTCTGCTTTACTAGGGAATTGATTATTGCATGAGGGATACTGTCAAAAAGCCTATGATAGATCATAAGTATGCAACCCCCACACGAAGATGATCTAAGGCTTCACTAACAGTTTCATAAAGTCCAGTAAAATTGGAAATGGTGTATATTTTTTTGGTAAAACCAAGTTGTTTAAGATCAACTGGTAGTGCATTCTCATGGTTGTTTAGAAGTGATAATAAACTCATCCCAAAGCACTTGCCCATAAGTGATGTCAGACTTACTGGATGATAGTAGTATCGTCAAAATATCCCCTATTATGTATCTGTACTGTGCTTTCCAAGCTGCATTAATCAGAAGCATTACTGGTCAGGTAACCTATTAAATAATGAAGTTAAAGGGTATATCAGTTGGAGTTCCAAGATGGCTGCACACTGAGTAACAGCTGGTTTCTGGCTCTCCCAGTGTGAAAACAGAAACTCAGCTGAGAAGGCCAGTAGACGTGTGTTTATGGATTCAGTAACTCTGTAATTCAGTAAGTATGTATTTCAGTAACTGATAGTAAATATACTGGATGCCAGTAATACAGAAATGCAGATGATGTGGAAAAAAACTGCTACAAAAAGTAAGGAAGAAACCCTGAGTTGGGAGAGTTCTGCAGCTGTTCAGCAAAAAGTAATGCAACCTTCCGACATGACTTCCAATAACCTACAGGATGATACAAGACAACTGCCTACAGACCTGGTTAAAATAAACAAAACACAAACTGCAAAAGGCCGGAAAAAATGGAAAAGGCTTTAAACAGATACTCAGATGAGATGATAAAGCTGCAAAAATCAGAGGTCGAAATGAAGAAAAGGTTGGCTGAATATGAGACTGCTCAGAAAGAGAGGTTTAAAAAAAATAATAGAATTAGAGGACAGAGCATGTAGGGAAAACTTGAGATTTTCAGCTATACCAGAGAAGCTGGAAGGAACATACTGCATTAAATTTATGAAAGCACAAATAAGCAACTTGACTGGTATTCCACAGCAGGACTTATTAGTTGAATGGGCACATAGTGTGTATGCTCCAAATCTAGCTATAAGAAAGCAACCTAGACCTTTAATAAGGATGCAGTCCTACTAGTAGAAAGAGTTGATTTTTGTCAAAACTGTGGCAGAAGGACAAAATACTAAAAGAAGGAGACAGCAGCGTGTTTGTGGAGAAGATTACTCATTGTACACCAGGCAAAAGAGAAGTAAATTCATTCTGCTGTTCAGAGAATGTCAAGATACAGATGTGAAATTCAAACTGCTGTATCCAGCTGTCTTCAAGGTGTTCTTCCCTGGAGGGACAAAAATAATTTTTAAGGAGGAAATACAAAAGTTTGTCCAACAAAAACTGAGCTGTGAAACAAAAACTGGCTTCTTGTTCCTCTGGTAATAAAGACCACAGAGAGATTGCACCTGTGAAACCTTTTTCCAGTATTTCAACAGATAAAATGTTGGAGAGAAGGAAGAGAGCATGATTTGACTAGAAGAATTGAGAGTACATTGGAAATGAAGTAGAGATGGGATTTGGGTGATGGGAGAACAGTAATAAAATCAGTGACTTAATGTGGGATTACAATGCAATAATTATATTTGTGAAATACGACAGAACAAGAAAATGTGGAAATAGCGGACTTCAAAATTTGTTGGCTGAGTGAGAGACTCTAAAGCAGATGCCCTACTTCATGTCATTTAATGTTTGGAAAAATTGTTTGGGGAAGGGAAGAGAGGGGAGAATGCTAACTGTAAGTAAAGAAAACACTTTCTTTTCTTAATAATATTGTATCTGTGTTGCATGGTTTTCTTTGCATGCTATGTTTGGGTGTAAACGGGATTGTAAACGGGTGTTTTTATTTTTCTCCCCTTTTTTCTTGTGCAGTTTTGAGAAACGTAGACAATATAATGATAGGAAAATAGGGCATGACAAAAGAGTTCAAATTAATATGCTTTTTTTTTCTTTCTTGCATGGGCAAATGACTGATTAAGGACTTTTTTGTTTTAAGACAAAGAGCAAGTAAATGAAAAAGAATATTGAATATCCTAAGGCTTTTTTTCTAACATTTGCAAATATGTATACTAAGTAGCATTTCTTCAGCTGGTCTTCATGCCTCCATGGAAACAATCTGATAAATAGCACCCGGAGACAGTCTGGAAGGGGATTTGTTGAGGTAAAAGAAGAAAAAAAGAACAGAGAAATTGACTAGGACATAATCAGGGGTTTTCCCACGTGTGACCACTTTAAAGATGATACAAAACCAGTTAGACTTGGAGTAAACTTCTCTCAATTTTTGTAATGCAATGGGGATACAAATATAAATGGGTGCTTTTGTTTTTTCTTGTTCACCCTTCTGTTTTTTGAGAAATGTAGGCATTGCAATGAAAAAAAATGAGGAGCGGAGGATATGGGGGGGTGGAAGGGTTTGATTAAGAGTATGAAAAAAGAAAAATCAGTGTGCTTTTTCCCATGCTTGCATAGGATATTGGCTGGGTAAAAACCCTAGGCATTATCCAGTAACACATTTATTACAAAGCATGTAAATGAAAAAGAATATTGAATATCATAAGACTTTTTTTTCTGATAAACAAGGTACCCATAGCAGCAGTGTCTTGTATGCATGCCACTAGAAGGCAATTTGATAAAGAGAAATGGCTTGTAGAAAGTGTTTACTGAAAGCATTCAAGTGTTTTCTCAACTGGGAGAGTTATAAGGATATACAAAAGCAAATACCACTTACTAATAGCATAGGCTGTGCCATGCATCTCAGCATGGCTAACCTTTCTTTTTGGTTGAATTTAGCCTGTCTGTGTAGTTATCAACTTAGAACTTGCATTCTTGTTAGGAAGCAAAAACTTCAATATTTGAAGATGTGCATAGTTTTGTGTGTTGTTGTTAAGTTCATAGGTTTTAGGAGGGTTTTTGTGTGTGTGGGGGGGGTTCTTCTGTTTGCAGGCTTTCAAAAAAAACTCATTATGCAAGATGTGACACGGGCACAAATGGATATGACCTGAAACAACTGTATAGTAAGACCAACCTGGCGAACAGTATATACATGTAACATAATAGCTGGAACAAGACCTTTAGCAAAAGAGCCGTTGTATATAAAAGGTGTTAATATAACTATATAAGAAAATTGTTTTCTGTGATATCTTTCAATGTGAATGGTCTTGTAGATGAATATAAAAAAGAGAATAGTGAACTGTATTAAAAACTGTAGAGTGCAAATAGCTATGCTACAGGAGACACACATGGAAAGAACTGAATGTGTGAATTTGATAAAGAAAGGTTTTCAGGGTGGCTATTCAGCAGAATATCTGGGACAAAGGAAAAGGAGTATTTGTATTACTTGCAAGAAGAGCTCTAATAGTGATAGAAGAGGAAATAAAAGATAATGGAAGATGCATATGTATGAAGGGGCTACTGGCAAGGGAGGAGGATTACACTGGCATGCATTTACATCCCCCTAAAACTGCTATAATGGAACTTGAGAAAATTTTGGGAGAAATAATCAGCTTTCAGCAAGGAATATTACTTATAGGTGGAGACTGGAATTTGGTTTGCAACAATGAAGATGTCTGGGTGGTCTAGAGGAGAAAATATAACAAAGGAGGGTAGATTTTTTAAGAAACTTATAAAAATGTTTGGCATGGAAGATGTGACTTCAGTACTAGGAGTTCGGAGTGAATTTGCATATTCATACCAAGATACTTTCTCACAGGAACATGTGCATTTTATTGAAGGTCTTGAAATGCACCCAATAACTATTTCAGATCATGCACCAATAATAAATAAAATAAAAATGCAAAATAATGAAATTGAGACAGTGGTGCTTTCCCACCTATCAGTTGAAAAGAGAGGAATTTAAGGAATGGGTTGAGGAATTAATTCAGGAGCTACTAGAGAAGATAGAAATATCTTCTGAAAACATAGCTAAGGAGTGGGATAAAATTCAAGTGGAATTTAAAACTAGGTTGGAAATAAAAGAAAGGGAGATATGATTAAAACGTAACAAAAGTAATTTTGATGGACACTCTCAGAACAAGAAAAGGAGCAATTGCAGAATGCTAAACAGAAAATAAGGGATTATCTCAAAATATGCATGGTTTAGAAAGATTGCTGTTAAGCAACTGTTTTTTGATAATTATAGAGCACAAACATTTATCACAACAACTTGGGCAACAAAAAGCGGAAAGGGCAGTCACCAAGGTTAGGGAGCCTATAACAACAAACCCTGTAGAAGTATTAGAAATATTTCGGAAACTTTATGAAAATTTGTATAAAGCAGAGAAATGTGAAATCAAGAAAAGGTACAAATGGAAATGTTTATGGAAGGGCTAAATATGCCAAAGTTAGAGGTAGATGAGGCTCGGTTACTAACAGACATTTTTATCTCATCTCTTCCTATCCTATGTATAAGGTATAACCAATCTACATGAAAGTCCCCAGGCATAGATGGCATTCCTGTGGAAGTTTGAAATTTAGGAAGGAAGTACCAGCATCCTGGAAGAAGGCGGTAATGGTAACATCTTCAGAACCTTTATGTTCATAAAGATGTTCATGACACCCATGCAGATGGACAATAGAGGTACGACTGCTGAATCCTACACAAATGCACTTTATATGCACTTACACAAGTGCATGGATTGTGCTATCCCTAAGAGAACCAAGATGCTATCCTCCAAAAAAGGAAGCCAATCTGGTGGTCTTCTGCACACCTCTCAACCTGGAAGTATCAAAAATCTGGACAGAGGCCCATGAAAAATAGGTACAAATCTGTACGCTGATTAACATACAATTTGCATACATAATTATGTAACCCCATCCACTCTAGTGGAATTGTGGGATACCAACATTCAAATACAAACTGAAGAACAGAACCAAGATATGGCCCCAGTCCCCAGCCCTTAACTCAGAGGGACACTTCTCTGCTTCTAGGTGTTTCTGCAGTTACAGCCTACTGATGCCTCTAGGCATCAGGTATTGCTTGTTCATATTTGTATTAATAATTACAAAACTGTGCTACATATAAAGTAGCAAAAGATTTTATTTTCACGCTTACCCAATGGTAAACATGCCTGTATTGACATATTAACTCTCTCTAGTGGAGGTAAACGTATATTAACTGTTGTTCATGTAATATTTATTTATATTTTTCACAAATGTCATTTTTCTAAACATCTCAACAAACAAGTAACACAGACAGAACTGCTTTGCCAAAATTGCCACACATGAGAGCACTCAGCTGAATGCACAAAATACTGCTTACTGTATGTTTATCATTGTTGTTGACAAAATATTACATATTTATTTCTCTGTTTATTATGACTTATAAAATCCAGTTTAAGACCAATTATAACTCTATAAAATAGTTTGTGCTAAAGATTTTGCCACTCACACTTCATTAGTAGTATCTCTTGTGATTCCTCAGAAATGTACATTTTTTTGAAATATGAGGGCATAAGTTGGTTCTATCAAAAAGCATAGACTCTGCCCATTCAAAGTTACAGTACAAACTCCCAGAACTTCTTTGGAGGGAGTTAAATATACAGACGGCTCACTTACCCTTAATGTACAGACAAACGGAGCTGCTTACTTGAATACACAGAGAGAAAAATGGAGCTGCTGCTTCTTAAATAAAATATTTCTGTAAGCAGAGCAGACACCCCCTAAAGCATGCATTGCTTACTTGCTTAATTACTTAGAAAAATGGAAATGTTTACTTACAAACACACAAAGTTACTTAAATATACAGACTGACAGAGAAAAAATGGAGCTGCTTCTTTAGTTCTGTAAACAGAGCGGAGGAGCAGACACAGCCCCCCCAAAGCATACATATACTACTTACTTAAATACAAAAATGGACTGCAGCTCACTTAAATACACACACACATATGGAGCTGCTTACTTGCTTAAATACACAGAAAAACAGAGCTACTTATAAATACAGAGGGAGAGACAGAAAAAAGGAGCTGCTTAATATACACTTGACATTTCCACACTACATAAATAGAAACATTTCTCATGGATGGAGCTGCTGCTACTCTTAAACAGAATATTTCTCTTTCTGTATTCTGAAAAGGCAGCCCAGACACACATCACTAAAGCATGCATACACTGAATAGATTTCTGCCGTGCTAAACTTTTCTGCTGCACTGATGAACCACTGCCTAAAATAGATTTATGATTTCTGCCATGTATTTAAATACACAAACACTGATTTTTCACTATAAGCTATGCACATAGCTTAGCACAATACAGTTCTTTCATTTCCCCCCCTTTCTTTTAGTATTTCATCATGACAGTTGAAGCAAATTTACGGTAACAGGCATATACCATTTTCCACACACCTCTTCACTATTATATTTTGTCCCAGTTACCAACACATACTATTCACACACACACATATATACACAAACACACACATATACATACACACATTGTACCTGATCCAAAACAGAAGTAACGCTGATGCTCCAGTCCATGCACAGTAGTACCTGGATCCCCTGCTCAAGCCTCACACACACTGTCTGTCTGTACAGATCTTTGCAGAAAAGGTCGCCTCCCTCCCAGCCCGGCTCGACTGCATGATTGCAGCTTAAACACGATCAGTTGGATCACAAAAAGAACCACAAGTTCTTGATTTAAAATTGCTCACATGCAGCATGCTAGCTTAGAACTAACATTTTCTAATTGTAGGACTTACCTAAGTCCAGCACGAATGGCAGCAAAGCCACAAAACAGCTCGGGCAGGCAACAGATTTTACCATTTGGCGCAGCATAGTCCCAGCAAGTCCCTTCCTCTCGCAGGCAGCAAATTAAAAATGAATGGGATGAAAGCAGCTTGATGTAAGTCCCTCTCGCAAGCGTTTCTGTTGAAAATGGCGGCAAAGCAGCTTTTCAAAATCTCGGCAGCAGCAACTGCTCACAGCCAGCCGGAAATTATGACGTGAGCTCAAGGAGCTCAATTCCGACTGGCTGGTAGTGCTGACGGAACTGACATCATCGCGCACGTGATGACGTCAGCTCCGACAGCGCGAAAATTAAAAAAAATAAAAAAACAAAAGCAAAGAAATCGGAAATGAAGGGGTGCCACTCTGGAATCGTGGCACCCCTTCATTTGGACCCCAAAACTCGGTAAAAACAGAGTAATTCGGGACAGTTGGGAGGTCTGGTCTTCTGCCATAAACAAACTCTACAACAGAAGAAAGAAACTGTTGCAAAAAAGAGTAAAATCCCACGATTGAAGGAACTCTCTGGTCAGCCTCAGTAAGAAGCTGAGATCCCTCATAAAATCCTCCAAAGCTAGTTATGAAAACAAAATTGCCACCGATTCTAAAGACAACCACAAAGCATTCTATAGCTATGTCAAATGTATCCGTGGCAACACTCAGATCTGCTCTGAGTTGCAGCACAATGACACTAAATATACAGAACCAACTGATATTGCCAACATCCTGGCAGGTTCAGTGCTAACTTTACCCCCCTCTCAACCCCTAAAGGGCCCATCTTTATACTGGAAGAATGCAAAGTTCCTGTAATCACGGCTGCACAGGTAAAAACTTCATTCTCCAAAGCCAAGAACACAGCATCCATGGGACCTCAACATCCCAGGTTGCCTTCTACATGAACTACAGAATGAACTGGCACCCCACCGAAGTACCATGTCCAATCATAGCCTCACCTCAGGCTTTGTGCCCATTGAATGGTGCACCGCAACAGTTATCCCACTCCACAAAGGGGGGGGCCACAACAGACCCCAGGAACTACCGCCCCATTAGCCTGACAAGCCTCGTCTGCAAGGCCATGGAACATATCATCATAAAACTCTTACAAAGACATTGGAGATCTCCAAACCCTGGACCCCACACAGTTTGGGTTTGTAAAAGGCAGATCGTGTCTCCTAAACCTGATAGACTTCTTTGAAGTAGTCAGCAAAGCCATAGATGAGGGTAGGGTAGTTCACACAGCCTATCTAGATCTCGCCAAGGCGTTTGACACCATCCCCCACTCTGGAATTATAGATAAACTCACTAAACTAGGTATAACTCACTAAACTAAGTATAAATCCCTATGTCACAAGATGGGTTGCCAACTGGCTTACCGAAAGAACCCACACTGTTGAAGTAGCAGACTCCAAATCAGACTTCAGACCAGTGACAAGTGGAGTACCACAGGGTTCAGTCCTGGGTCCTCTCCTGTTTGGTATCTACTTCTCTGAAGGTACAGGCTAGCACAGAAGGTCTTTGGCTAACTAAATTCACAGATGACTGCAAACTATGAGCCATAATTGAAACTCCTAACTATGTGGACATCCTACAAAAGGGCCTCACTGAGACAGATGCCTGGTGTCAAAGACATGGTCTCCAGCTCAATGCCAAAAAGTGCATTGTCATCCCCTTTGGTAAAAATTCTGTACCCATGAACTACCACATAGGCTGTAGTCTACTTAACACCGAAAGTGTGATAAGAGACCTTGGGACACAGGCGGACAGTAGTCTCTCCTTTGATGATCACATCGCCAAAGTGGTCAGGAAATCCTTCTATGTGGCACACCTCATCACAAAAGGTTTCTCATCCAGAAAAAAAGAGGTCATTGTTCCCCTCTACTCATCAATCATTAGACCCATTATAAAGTACAACGCCCCTTTTGGTGTGTACCTCACAAGACCTCTACAACAACTGGAAAGGCCGCAAACATACCTCACAAAGAGGATTACTGGCCTCAAACAGATGCCTTACGCAGACCATCTCAAAAAACTCCAGCTTTACTCCGTCGCATATCGCCTACTCAGAGGCGATCTCTGCCTAACGTAGAAAGCTATGTCAAACCTAGAGCTGTTGGACATGCCCCACTTAAGAAATCCCAATCCCTCCGAGCTACACGCCCTAGGGACCTAAACCTTGTCACCACAATAAACAGAACATGCTGGAGGGATAGATTCCTGTCCCAGAGACTTTCCATACTCTGGAACAGACTACCTATCTATGTCAAACAGAGCTCCTCATTAGCACTCTTGATGATTGGATGGGTAATAGGAAATTCACCCTGGGGATCACTTCTGTGTTCTGCTTGACAGGGGCACAGGAAAATAATTTTCTTGGGTGGCGAAAGCCAGGGTACATTTTTGGCTAGGCTTGTATAGGCCCTAGGGCCAATAGCCTAGTACCTACCTATGAACCTATAATACTTAAGGTAAAGATCCATCGGCTCCAGCTCCATACAGGCCCATTTCAATACTAACCCATGTTTATAAAGTGTTTGCTATAATGCCTAAAAGAATGGTAAAAGTGATACCAAAATTGATAAATATGGATCAGTGTGGGTTTATGGAGGGGAGGCAAACGTCTGACAATAATAACATAACACTGATGATCCAAAGGTGAGCAGAATAGAAGAAAGTGCCACTTTTATTGGCGGGTCTTGATGCAGAGAAAGCATTTGACAGTAGACTGGGACTTCATGAGCAGGGCAATGGAAGCATTTGCTTTCCCTGATACAATTATAAGATTGATTAGAACAATATATGAGGGATTGGAGGTGCGAATTAAATTGGGAGGAGTCATTTTCTATAATTTCTGATTGTGTAGAAGAACCAGGCAGGGTTGTCCACTTTCCCCTTTGAAAATAAGGGACTCAAATTCAAGGATATAATTGCTATGGTAGTCAGGAAAAGCTGGCTATATTTGCAGATATTATTTTATACTTGATAAAACCAAAAAGGGACATTACAGTGTTGTAGAACATTTTAAGACAGTTTCAGATCATCTTGGGATACAAAATTATTGAAGTTAAACAAAGGCAATAGTGGTAAATTATTTACCCACACATGACTTGGTCCAACAATGTCCATATTTATGGGGACGTGATAAAATGAAGTATTTAGGAGTATGGAGTAGAAATGAGTCTGTGGTGGCAGCTAAGAATATGTGGCAAGAGACTAAACAGAAGATAATACAAAAACTGAGATACTGGAAGTTTTGTTGCATGGATATGGATACTAAGGTACAAGCCATTAAAATGTTTAGTTCCTTTAGTCTTGTAAACAGGTCAGGCATACTTTTATCAGCCGAAGTTGTGGATAGCAATTAAAAAAAAAATAAATAAAAAAAAAAGAGTTGAAAAGATTTTATCTGGAAGGGAAGACAGCAAGGGTCAAGTGGGATAAGCTGATTCTACCAATAGAACAAGGCGGACTAGGGTTGGGTCAATATTATTTTGCCGAAAGATGTGTTCAGCAAACACGTCTTCATCGGCAAATAAACAGTGAACACTGAAATCTGCAAAAGGCCACATCATTGACTTTTTTTTCCCAGGGGGAAAAAAGTGCTTGGCCATCATTGGGGAATTGCAGTTTTCCCCACTGTAGTGCGATCTCGGAGTTGGTATATTTTAGTTGGGGGGGTGTGGGGCGAAGCCCCCCACTTTGTAAGGTTCAAATGTTTGTGTGGTGTTTAGCAGGCCAAGTGCTTTTTTTCCCCATGGGGAAAAAAGTCACTGATATGGCCTTTCGTTGATTTCAGCATTAGCTGTTTATTTGCCAATGAAGACGTGTTCGCTGAACATGTCTTTCGACAAGATATATAGACTCCTAGGGTTACCTAATTTGAGGGGGTATTTAGAGTAACACAGTTAAGGCTCTTGTACATAGCACAAGCAGAAAACTATAATTCAAAGTGGAAAGGAATGATGCTGACACAGGGAGGAAGCTCATGAAATAAGTAGAGATTGGGATGTTGGATGCAGACTCTTAAGGAGAACAACTAACATCATACAGAGTATTATAGTCCTAAAATAACTGGGAGTATTCTAAGAACCAAACCAGCACAAGAATGGAGAAAATAGATTTTGCCGATAGGGATAACTGTGGTCAGGGATGATACAGGTAATGGGCAAGGGGGGGATGGAATTTATTGGGGAAAACTGGCAAAGGATCTAAGGTATTGGGAGCAAATAATAGAAAGGGAAAGTAATAGCATGGGAAGAGGCCAAGAATTTATTTGAACTACAGGTTAGAGATTGCCTTCCCTATCAAGGATTAATATCAGAGTGTAGGCAAAGAGAAATAAACAGGGGACTCCTAAATGAAAGACTGGCACTGGTAGAGTTTTTAATAGAATCTAGAACAGAAGCTGCCATTAAAAAAGGAATAATTAGTAAGGCATATAAAAAAATTGCATGATAATTATAAGAATCAAACAGAGGAGCTTAGAAAGGATTGGGAAGATATTGCATAAGCAATTCCCAGAGAGACAATGGGGGGGTTATATGTTTATCTCCCAAATATGAAACAAAGTCTAGAATATTTAGGATCTTTGCCTGGAAGTGTTTAAATAGGTATTTTTATACCCCACATAGACTCCAAAGAATTTTTCCTTAGGTTGGACAGCAAATGTTGGAGATGCGACTGGCAAGAAAGGTACCTGGGAACATATTTTTTGGGAGTGTAGTGAGCTGGTAGATTTTAGGAATTCCCTGCAGACTGCTTTGTTGGTGATGCTGGGTGAGCAGATTCGACTGACTGGGGAGATGATTTTTTTTAGTTATGCTACAGAATCGGAATTGCCTAGACATACTAAAGCCTTGCTGAGTCTAATTATGGTGGCTTCCAAAAAAGTGATTACTCAAAAGTGGAAATCAAAGTCTAGACCAACTTTACTAGAAGTGGTGAATGTAGTAACTGAGATAAAACAACTGGAATTGGGATCTTTAGAAAAGGGAAGGAACAAACTACATGGGTGGAAATGGGAATTGTGGGAACAATGTATGCAGAGCAGGAACAAAGGTTTAAGAGCCAGGATTTGAATGAGCCATATAATGCTTAACTGGCAATGGTTGGATGGTTTATAAGTGATTTATAATGTTTGCAACTACAGTTGTTTTTAGTGGTGTTTGTGATGTAAACTGCAACTAAAGTGGTATAATTTTGTATGTTTTTCATTTATGCAAATGTAATATTGCTTTTGTCATATGTGAAAATGTAATAAAGATGTTTTTTTTGGGGGGGTACATCACTTGACCAAAAAGATTTTGAATGAAACAAACCTGGTATAGAGTAAGGGCCAGGACCACTATTTTTAACCACATTTAAAGCAGGTTTCACTGTATCCCCTAATGGATAATTGAAATCAGGTATGAGATTTGTCTGGAATTAGGATTTCACCATTAGCGGCAGTATTTGACTAAACTAAGATAGTGAAGTAGACATTCTTTTGAAGGAGCTGAAGTTTTAAATTGCAAAGAATTGTACCCTTATTAAGAACAGGACAAATCTAGTTTTTAACCATTTCAAGACTACTGACAAAACTAACTTTTTTTAAATCCACATTCTTCATAAGCAGTTTTGGATGTCTTTATTATCTACAGACTTTGTTTTTCTTTAAGGAGCTTGAACCAAATTGTTTAATTTGTAACTCCTTTTCCCTTACTAATTTAGTTTCCTTTTCCACCACTGTGGTGCAGTCCATTTTTGGCCAGTTAATCTAGCCATTTTGCACATATTTAATAACTGAGCATTTACTCTCAAGAAAAACTGCAAAGTTGCTGATTGTACAGATGAAGCTTTAGTGTTCCAATCTAGATAATTAACTTCTTCAGAAAGTTAAATGATAATAAAATCAAGCGCTTTCGCCTGATCAATATCAGGCTTTATCAAGACAAAAGTATGCATGGTGTGCCACAGTTTAAATACTCATATCAATTGTGAAAGCTTAACTTATTAACGTATGCTAACATTGTGTTGTTTATGTGGGAGCAGAAATTTGTTTTCAATTCTGCATGGGCTAAGAACATAGCCCACTATCAGCGCTTTCTGGATGATATATGTCTTTTTTGGAGCGGGTCATTACTGGAATTTCAAGAATTTTTTACATATATAAATTCCACAACGGATTATTTGAGATTCACACACAACATTAGTGAGAAGGAGATTAATTACTTAGATGTGACTCTCTTAAAAAATCCTGAATCTAGGAGTTTTGAATCAACTGTTTACAGGAAGCCTACGTTTTCTAATTCATTTCTGCACTTTGACAGTGGTCACCCCACAGCACAAAAAAAGGGCATTTTAAAAGGCCAATTAATTAGAGCAAGTAGGATGTGCAGTACACTTGAACTTTTCAAAGAAGAGACTCAAATTTTGGAAAACATGTTCTTAGAAAGAAATTACCCTAAAAGGCTTTTTGAAAAAACACTTGATGAGGTTTATAGGTTGAGAACCAATAAATTCATCCCACTTCTGGGTAAGGGTACCACAGACATCACAGGAGGCAATGCTGAGAGTAACACAGATTCCCACAACACATTTGTTCATACCTTCAACAACGATTCCATGAAATTTAGGGACCTCATCTCAAAATACTGGCCTATTCTGAAAACTAATGAGGAGATTAAACAATTCACAGCGACATACCCGGCCTTTGTTAGCAGCAGAAATGCCAACTTGAAGGATCTATTTGAAAGGCATGAGGTAAAGGCATCTCTGAGTAATAAGAAGGTAGGAACCTACAAATGTTTAACTTGTAAGCAATGTAACCATATTTACAATAACAGTAAATATTACATTAGCTCTAGAAATTTCAACTTTTTTCCTAAAGGGTACTACAACTGTGTCACTAAGGGTATAGTCTACCTTGGTTTTTGTGAGGCTTGCAACGGGTTCTATGTGGGAAAGACAGAAAGGACCCTGCGAAAAAGGATTTATGAGCACTTATACGATGTTAGTGTTAAGAAAGAGAGTAATGCCTTTTACAAGCATTCAGTTACATGTCCCAATATGACCTTGAAATTTATGATTCTAGAGCATGTACCCCAAAACCCAAGAGGAGGGGAATGGGAGGCCTCTTTAGAATATAAAGAGCTTTTATGGCAGATCAGATTAAATGCAACAAAACCCCCAGGCATGAATGAATCAACTAGCATTAAGAGTGTTTTGAAGATCAGACGAGCCAGGTTATAAGGTAGGCATTTATTGAGAAACATTCATGTTAGCACTTTTAGTATTTCAAAGAGAATTACTTAATTTTTTAAGTTATTTAATCCACAAATTAATTCACAAAGGTTTCCCAATTTAATCTAAAAAATCTAAAAAATGTTAAAGTATTTATGTATTTATGTATTTATTTAACCATTCCAAGTATTTTTTGGCAAAATGACTTTTTTACATGGCATTTTAGCAGAAGAATTACAACATTGTGCACAGTGACTTGCTTATTAGGATTTGATTTAAGCAAGTTTATATCTTTGCTATATGGTGGTCTTGCCTTTAGTCCTGTTTTTAACGTTTTGACTGTTATTTCCCATTGAGATCAGTTTTTAAACCATTTTTAAACATTTTTATAATACATTGTATAGAATACTAATTTTTGAAAATGTATTTAAACATTTCACATACACTAGTTCTTTTTGTAAAGAACTGTGTTCACCTTTAATGATTTTACCCTTCATTACTGGTGGATTTATGTTTTTAAAAAGAGAAAGGGACATGTATTTATGTGATTTGTCACGCAAACTTGGGTAATGCATTAGCACTTTAAAAACCCGATTGTGGGTTAATCAATTGATTAACTGAACCGTTTGTTTTTAAATCTAATTAATTTAATTCAATTAAGTTAAGCTTTCACAATTGATATGAGTATTTAAACTGTGGCACACCATGCATACTTTTGTCTTGATAAAGCCTGATATTGATCAGGCGAAAGCGCTTGATTTTATTATTCTTGGAGTGTTTCGTGTGAAATAAAGAAGAGGATTATTTGGTTTCCGTTTTGGTCGTGGATTATTACTTCTTGGTTTATTCTTCTTGTTTTGGCTTCTTTGAAAGTTAAATGATAACCAATCATTAAGCAGTCATAATTTGTTACAATCATTTTAGAATTATTAATATATGAATCTACAGAAAATTCTAAAACCAAATAATTAGTGGCCCCTAATAGGGAGAAAAGAGATTTAACATTATGAATTTTAGTACAATTATTAATAAGCAGTAGATACAAAGTCTTATTTCAAGTAGGAAGTTCAATCATACGGACCATATCTCTCAATCTTTGTCATAAAATTCATGTTAGAGAATTGCATCTTCCACAACCCTGGTTTAATATTAAGAAAATTAATGTCATCTTCATTATCAAGTTTTTAAAATTTCATTTGACAACCATGAATTGTCAATATTCAATTTGCTGCTCAACATTCACAGCCCAAGAATGAATGTTGCTGCCAGCATTCATTCTTGGACTGTGAGAACTACAAAAGTAGAAGTTAATTGGCAATTTACTCCATATTGATATTATCCCATAATAATTCTGAGGGAATTGAATACTGCACAAAAACAACAATCTCACCTCCAGAAGTATCTGTTCTTGGGCAATAGTTTGTTAAATCCTAATATGTGAACACGTTACAGTGACAGAAAGTTGCATCTAACTATTCCTGATGATTTCTTTATAAGATTTTTGCTATTGCTGGTAAATATTTGCTAGTATAGTAAGCCTGTTGTCCTGTTAATATTTTTGGACAGAGTAAGATTGTAGTCTTAAAAATGTATTATTAATTCAGTAAACAACTCACTTAACCACATAAGAAACAAGGGATGTTATGTGATCCTATCTCGCCTACATTCTGTACTGATGGGTTCGGAGCCGATCCTCTGCTCCGACTCGGCACGCTATACTATAGAGTGAAGTCTCTAATTGGCTGAGCTATCTTACATCCCAGGATGCACCACCACTACTTCCCCAGATCTCGTTTGCCGCTTGATAGCAATAGACGTGGTCTCAACTTGGCTGGGCTAAGTACTATTTACTGACAAGTTTCTGTCAGAATTTCTCTAATTTTTCACCCAAAAGCTGTTTTAACAGCTACTTATCACTTGTTGAGAGAAAGTTGTGTGAATTTTCGTAGCGTTAGGTTCCCGCTTTTACTGGTAGGGGTTTCCTCGCGCTCTAGTTAAGACTTTTGTGTAAAAATTGTTGTTAAAATTGTTAAATTTTTTTGTGTGGTACTTGTTCCTCTAACATCTAGGTTCCGTTTTAGTTAGAGGGGCCTTGCCCTCGCGCTCTGCAAGAGCGTTGTTATAGTTTTACCTGTGTGTCTGTTTCTGAGCTTATAGGTCGAATCCTGTTTAAGTTAGAGGGATTTGGCTCTCTGAGTGCTTAGTTTTTTGTCCCTAGTTGGTTTTTGGTGTCTTTCTAGTGATGTCGAAAGAACATAGACCTTCGGGTTTTAAAAAATGTACCAAGTGTGGGTACAAGATGTCTATAACGGATGATCACTCGCTATGTGTTTATTGCTTAGGGCCTAAACACCTTCAAGAGTCGTGCAGTGTATGCCACGCTTTTTCTTCCCGTGTCCTCCAAGAGAGGAAAAACAAATTGATATTGAAAGGGATGATCACCCCTTCCTTTGAGGAGGCTTTATCTTCTTCCCCTTCTCCTTCCAGGAAGAAGAAGTCTTCGGCTCCGACCAGTTCGTCGGAGCCGACAGCAAAGAAATCAAGGCAGGCTTCTTAGTCGGCTCCACCGACTTCGGAGCCGAGGTCGGAACGGTCTGCCTCGGTGCCTCCAGCCTTGACTCCTCTGTCCTCGGAGCCGAGCGCTCGAGCATCGAGAGGTGGGTCACCTTCTTCGGCTCCAATGGTTTCGGAGCCGAGAAAGTCGCACACTCGGACTCTACTACCTCGGCGCTGAAGTCCCCGTCGGCTCCGAGGGAAATTGCTGTGCTGGTGGAATCTCCCTCGGCGCCGATACTACTTGAGACTATTCGGAGCCGGTCCCCCAGTCTTTCGGAACCGGCGGAGAAGTCAACTCTGGCCCGATCGGTCTCTTCTCGGTCCTCGAGGATGTCAGATTCGGATATTGATAGGGTGCTTCAAAGGCTGTTTCAGTCTCCAGTCTTCCAAAAGTTAGTCTCGGCTCCAGCCCAGTCGGCTCCGGAGCCGTTGTTTTGGTTCCTCCTCCAACAGCCTCGGCACCGTTGGAGTCGGTGCTGGTGGAGCCGGTGGAGGTTTTCGGGTCGGCCCCGACCCTTACTCCTACCCCGACCTTCGGGTCGGAGTTCGGTACACGACCTCCTTGGTCGGCCCCGGGGGTGACGCTTCGGGTCGGAGTTCGGTACACGGACCTCCTCGGTCGGCCCCGGGGGTGACGCTTCGGGTCCGATGCTTTCGGTTCCAAGCCTCCCTCTCGGTGCGTCGGCTGCGGGAGTGCCTTCTACTGTTGTGGCCTCGGGGGTCGGACCTTCCCAGGATTCGGGGGGTCCGGCCTTCAGGGCCATGAGGAGTGCTTTAGCCAAATCTTCCTTGGCTACCTCCATCATCTCTCCAACACCTTCCCTTGGCATGGAGACTTGTTCCTTTGTTGTCCCCCTGTCTCAAGACAGCGGAGCCCTGAGGCCTGAGGTCACCCCCATTGGGGATTCCTCCCTTCCTGGGGGTCCTTCCGAGGCTTCTTCGGAGGAACCTCCCAGGAAGAGACAGTGTAAGAGGAAGCACGTCGACTCGCCTGATGTCTCTCACCTCGGACACCGACCTCGATGATGCGGAGGGGTCCCCCAAGTCGTCCTCGGATGATGTCTCCTTTGTGGACATCTTAGAAATCCTCAAGCAACGAGGCGACTGGCAGTCCAAACCCCCTTCCGCTGAGGAGTCTGTCTTCCTCAAGGCCTTCGGGGCTCAGCCTTCCACCTCCTGGGTGTCTCCGCCCTTCGATGAGCTCCTGGATTTGATCTCTCGAAGGGCATGGGAGCACCCGGATTCTGTGGAACCGGTGCCAGCTCGCCCGAATAAATTTCTGTCAACCCCCCCTGAAAAGGAATTCTTATCTAAAGGTGTGGCTGTAGATGCCCTGGTGGTGGAATCTGCTACCCAGCAAGATGTGGCAGAGGCTTCGACGTCCGTCCATCCTCCTAATAAAGAGTCCAGGAGTATAGATCGGTACGGGAAGCGCACCCTTACTTCAGCAGCCTTTACTTTAAGGTCTCTGAATTACCTAACGCACTTCACCAGACTTCAGAGGGACCTGGTCAAGGAGCTTTCAGATACCCTCTCTGGTAACCTACCTGAGCAGTTGGCCCAGATGGTTAGCTCTCAGTTGGCTACCCTGTCATCAATATCGAACTCGTCCATGAGGCTCATTTCATATGTGGCCGAAGGGGCGAGTAGAGCGGCGGGTACAGGTGTTGCTCTACGGAGACAAGCCTGGCTCCGCCCGTGTCATTTTGCGGAGGCCTTCAAGTCTTCCTTTGCCGACGCTCCCTTTGATGGGTCCTCCTTGTTTGGACCCAAGGTAAAGGACACCTTGACCCACTGTGAACAAGAGGGTAAGACTTTGACTGCCGTAGGGGCACGGTTTTCCACTCCCTTCCGGCCTTATCCCAAGGCTAGAAGAGGGGGGAAAATGTGGTTCTGCAAATCTCAGAAGACTTACCCCTCACAGCAGGATGATCCCCCTTCTAGAGGCAGAGGGGGGGGGAATTTTTCAGGAAGACGCCGTCCCAGAGGCGGCAGAGACCCCCGCAACACTGGAGACCGCGAGTCCTTTTGTGGCTCCTCAACCTTCCAGCATCCCTGAAGGATTGCCCGACTGCGCCGCTCCGGAGCCAGTCGGGGGTCGTTTTTCGAGGCACCTAAAGGCCTGGGAGAATATCACTCAGGACCGATGGGTGCTCTGGATCATTGCCGGAGGTTACAACATCCCCTTTTCTCAGCCCCCCCCCCCACTATCCCGGAAAATCCCGGACCCACCACCCAGTCAACGGGATCTCGCAGCCATCAAAATTTCAAAGCTGCTTCAAAAAGGAGTCATCCAACCGGTCCCCGAAGACCAGACCGGATTAGGGACTTACTCAAGATTCTTTTTGGTGCCAAAAAAGACCGGGGACGTGAGGCCCATCTTGGATCTCAGCAAGCTCAAACGTTCTGTCAAGAAGTCCAAGTTCCGGATGGTCACCTTACAATCCATTCTCCCGCTGCTGGAGAAAGGTGTTTGGATGTGCTCCATAGATCTCAAGGACGCCTATTATCACATCCTGATAGATCAGGCGTCCAGGAGACACTTGCGCTTCAGCCTGGGAGACAGTCATTTCCAGTTCCGTGCACTGCCCTTTGGTCTCACCACAGCCCCCAGGGTGTTCACCAAATGTTTGGCAGTGGTGACTGCTCACCTGAGAAGTCTAGGATTCCAGGTGTTTCCATACCTAGACGACTGGCTCCTAACTGCCACCTCCAGGCGTCTACTCTTACAAAACCTAGCAGCCACTATTTCTCTAGGCAACTCCCTAGGAATCACCTTCAATTGGGCAAAGTCTGTGTTGCTGCCATCTCAGCGCATACGGTTTATCGGAGTAGAGATAGACTCAAAGCAAATGCGGGTCTATCTTCCTATAGAGAGGATAGAAACATTACAATCTCAAGTCCGAGCATTGCTCTTCAAACGCCGAGCCCCAGAAAGGATGGTCCTACAACTGTTGGGTTCCATGTCGGCTACCGTTCTCCTAGTTCCCTTAGCAAGATTGCACATGAGGATTCTCCAGTGGCTCCTGTCAGTCCAGTGGTCATATCAGGATCTCCCTCTGTCACCTCATTATAATCACGGAGACGTGCAAACAGGACCTCCGTTGGTGGCTTCTGTCCTTCAACCTGGATCAGGGGCAACCCTTCGTTCCTCCACCTCCAGTGGCCACTTTGACTACGGACGCCTCCCAGACGGGGTGGGGGGGACATTCCCTGGGCAGGTCAGTCCAAGACAAGTGGCACCCCCACGAGAGTTCCCTACACATCAACATACTGGAAATGAGGGCGGTGCTTCTATCGCTACAGGCACTACACAGTTACCTCCCCCAGGGCATGATTGCCGTTCAGTCCGACAACATGTCAGTAGTCTGGTACCTGAACAAGCAGGGAGGGACCAGGTCCTAGCCTCTTTGCAGAGAGGCCATGAAAGTATGGGATTGGGCTATTGCAACCAACCGTTTCTTGGTAGCAACACACATTCCGGGGAGATCCAATGTGATAGCCGACAGACTAAGCAGAACTATTCTCTCCCAGCACGAGTGGTCTCTGAACGACAGAGTGGCAACTAAGATCTTCAGAAGATGGGGAACTCCTTGTTGCGACCTCTTTGCAACTCCCCTCAACACAAAATGTCTACAGTTCTTCTCTCTCACCCCAGTTCTGGGGGGGTTTCCCAAGGACACCCTAGTCCAAGCTTGGCCCACCGGCCTACTGTATGCCTTTCCACCGGTTCCCCTTCTTCCCAGGATGATCCAGAAGGCGATTCACTTGCAGTGCAAGATGATTTTAGTTGCCCCATACTGGCCTCGTCAAGTCTGGCTGCCCTTTCTTCGGAAATACGCACTGGACGGTCCATGGTTCCTGGACCAGGTTCCAGACCTCTTGTTCCACCAGTCGGGACAGCTCCATCAGTCCCTTCACTCGTTGAGGTTAACAGCTTGGCTCCTCCACTTCCGACCATAGTCGGGAACCAAGTTTTGGACTCTGAAGTTATACATATCTTGTCTTCGGCCCACAAGAATTCGACCAAAGAAATGTATAACAGCAAATGGAAGAGATTCGCCATTTGGGCCCAACTCCGGGGGTTAGATCCCATTACTGCCCCGGTGTCAGAAGTTTTGAAATTTTTAGCTTCCTTATTCAATCAAGGTTCTTCGTTTTCTACCATTAGGGTTCAATTGGCAGCTATTTCTAATTTTCATGAAAGTATAGACCCGCCTTTGATGAGCAATAAGTTGTGTAAAGCCTTCATGAAAGGTGCTGGGCTGCTATGACCTCCGATTTCTCATCCTGCTCCACCGTGGGATCTTAATTTCGTATTAGGTGGCTTGACCTCTTCCCCCTTCGAACCGGCAGCAACTTGTGACTTGAAATTTCTTTCTTGGAAGACAGCTTTTTTGGTGGCAATTACATCAGCCAGAAGAGTTTCAGAACTTCAAGCCCTATGTGTCAAACCACCGTACCTGGTTTTTCACAAGGATAGAGTATCCCTCAGGCCTAATTCATCCTTTGTTCCCAAAGTTTGTTCTAGTTTTTGTCTTCAACAGTCATTGGAACTCTCAGTTTTCTTCCCAAATTACTCAGACAGAGCGGAATACATCTTCCATACATTGGATGTTCACAGGCAATTGCGTTTCTACCTAGATAGGACGCACCAAACATGGAAAACAGATCAGTTGTTTGTGTCCTTTTCGGACAATAAATTGGGCAAAGCCATCACGAAGGTCACTATTGCCAAGTGGATCAGAGACTGTATCAGTCATTCTTACCTTCTTTCTAATAGAGAGCTTGCAACCACTGTGAAAGCTCATTCTACAAGGGCTATGGCTACTTTGACAGCCTTTCATTCCAAGCTTGCCATTAGTGGCATTTGTGCTGCGGCTACCTGGTCTTCTCCTCACACCTTCATTTCTCATTACAAATTGGATGTGAGCATCTCGGGAGCGAGCTTCCTTTGGTTCCACAGTTCTCAGGAGTGTTTTCCAGTGAGCCACCCAGGAATCGGGTGCTAGGGACGCTGTCCCATCAGTACAGAATGTAGGTGAGATAGGATCACATAACATCTTTTAGTTATGTACTTACCATAACTTTAGATGTTTGGGATACATTCCTAATAACCCACCCTCCTTCCCCCTGCCTTGGAGATCAGAAGAGACCGGACGGTTCAGTTTAGCCGTTTCATCTTGAAACACCTGGCAATGTTATTTCAACTGTCTATGAGTGTGGGCATGTGTGCGGACAAACAAGATCTGGGGAAGTAGTGGTGGTGCATCCTGGGATGTAAGATAGCTCAGCCAATTAGAGACTTCGCTCTATAGTATAGCGTGCTGAGTCGGAGCCGAGGATCGGCTCCGAACCCATCAGTACAGAATGTAGGCAAGATGGATCCCAAACATCTAAAGTTATGGTAAGTACATAACTAAAAGTTAAAGTTTCCCCTATCAAATAATTCAGTTTTGCTTGGATCTAACGAAGTCCGTGTCCTTATTCTGAGAAAAATCCTATAGTAACTTGTATAACACTGTCTTAGAATGTTGGCAATTTCTGACATTTGGGGAGGCTAGAATTTCACTAAACAGATGTCCACTTTATAGGTATAACGCAAATTGAATATCTTTTCAATTTGTTGATGTGATGCAAAGGGGTTGCATACAAATAATTTACCCCAGCATGAAGCATAGTAGTTGGAAAAAGACCTTCTCTTTATCCTCCCTTTTAATGCTTCATAAAATATCACTTAATTTTGCCCCACTAAGACTGGGAATTGTAACTTTTTCCCTACTAATAGTTGTAACAATCCAAAGTGTTTTCTTGATCAATGAATCTTCATTAAAAAAAATCGTCCTCTATTTCCTGTATTGATTTCTATCAAGATCAATATTTGGTAGTACAAAATTAACTCCAGCTGTTCTACACTTCAGTTTTTGTTCTTTTGCAATCAGTTCTGAGTTAATATCAGAACTAGTATTCTTGACCGTCTTCATTTTGCATTTTTAGTTACTTCAGCATATGAAGACATTGATCCTGGGAAATGTGGGGTTATGTTTTGAATAGGGAACAGAATTATGATTTTGAAACCAAATTTCTTTGAGTTCAATTGCATTCCAAGTACCAGAAGATTAATCATATTAAACCAAACGAAGAAGAAACAAACACTAGATAAAAATTTAACCATTTTATTGGCATTAAAGTAAGCACTTTCACGTAGATCAACCACGCTTCATCAGACTTGGAGAAAACAACCCATACTCCTTGTTTAAATATGTTGCAGCTAGTTACTAACAACATGCATTAAACAATTAATTAGACAAACCCATTGGTTGCCGTAGTACAATACACAAACACTCCTGCTGTCATTGTGATAGATGGAACCCCGATAAACTATAAAACAATAAATAAATCCTTAGAGCTCATCTTTACAAAATCACTGTGATTGATAAAAAATGTAAATACATGTACAATACACTTACCAAAATTTTATGTTTGTAAAAAAAATTAATTTCTAGAATTCTGGCTCCAAATTTCATAAGAACAAAACCATTCTCCCCATTTGAACTTCGTTGCTATGCAACCAGCTATGTTGTTATAGTATTAAAATACAAAAATCACTATTTGCTCAATAAAGGATTAATAAAAAAATTCATGAATAATGCCACCATATAAACCTTGGTACACAAACACCTGTAAAAAGAAACTTAACTAAATAAAGAGAGCATGGTATATAAACATCATTGTTAAAAGCTACAACTCTGTCAGGAAGGAGCATGATTGTTTCTGTCACAAGAGCTCATTTATTATGTAATCAGTTTTTCCTTTATCAGGCAAATAGTGATTTTTTTTGTATTTTAATAATCTGAGAATATAGTTGGTTGCATAGCACTTAGAGAGTTTGTAAATATGAGCTCTAAGGATTTATTTATTGTTTTACAGTTTAATACTCCTATACGGTGTGCTGTAATTCAATTGCAGTTAGCTTAGATTTTTTCCATTTTCTAGTAATTGCTTTTTAACAGCCAGTAGCATTAAACTTAGTAAGGTCTTGCTTTGCTTGGGCAATTCAGTTCCTATCTCCCATCTTAAAAAAATAATTTCCTTAGTTGTTTCCCCAACATTTTTAACAAAGTACTTTAAATGGAATGTTTATAATTTGCTATTCCATTACATTCCCAAAAATCATGTTCCCAGTTACCTGTCTCTTAGCCCATCACATCTCTCCAGTATTTGCTGTCTAACTTTGGAAAAATTCTTTCAAGTCTGCTGGGGTATAAAAATATCTATACAATCACTTCCAAGCAAAATTCCTAAAAGCTTTGGACTTTGTTGCACAGAGTGGCGAGTGCCTTCTCCTTTGTGTGGATGGCCAAAGATAGTTTAGAATTTGTGAACAGAAGTACATCTCTCTGTACATTTGGCCAGTTAACCTCTTTTTCCAAATCTAAAATTGGTGAGAGAGTTTCTAAGCTCACCATATCCAGATTGTTGGATAACTGTATTTAATCCTGTCACTGTAAACATGAAAAATCTTTGCCTGCAACTCCCAGGGTTCATTCTTCTAGAATTGTGACTGCTTTGCCATCTTTGTCAGTAATGCAATTAGATGCTTTTTGAGCTGCTGCTACAACCTGGTTTTTCCTTGCACCCCCCCCCCGAGGGGGGGTTGGATTACTGTAATCTACAGTATGTTCTCATGAGTGTGGCTGACGACTCTTGTCCTTGAGGTAACAAAAATGGATCTCCTATTATCACGTATGAAATTTACTTCTGTTCAGTAGTTATAGATCTGTAAGAAGGTGTTGCATCTTTTGGTAACCTGTTCTCCCTCTCGTTCCCACCTATGATGTTTCTTGTCTGGAGTCATTCTTCTCTCTGGTATTTTTTTTTTTGCTTTGCTTCACTTTTGTAAAAAGAAATGGAAGATGTGAAAAGATTGTTACATGATAAGATTAGGGAGGCTTCCTGGCCATTTGGAAAAGTCATCAGCCATGTAGTTCTGATGTATGCAGCATTGGTCATGGAGCTCACCAAAGATGGTCTTTCTTTCAGATATATCACCATGTCTGATGAAAGTCTGAGAATGCAAGTTGCTGCCCATGTTTCATTGAAAATGTAAGTGTGAATAGGGTGAACATTTACTGACTGAGATTGTGATATCTTATAAATTCCCCATACTTTGAGGCAAAGCAGTCTCCATTTTAGTATATAAAAGTAGTAAGGGTTTTCTGAGGTGTTACAGCCTTCCAGTTAAAATGCTCTAAAACTGTAATACTGAGTTTTAGAATTCACTGCTTTTGTTGAAGTCATACTTTAAAGTGCAAGACAGGAAACTGCAAGTCTTGACGCTTTGAAAATTAGATAAGGTGCCATACTAATTGAACTTTTCATTTACGTTATTTTGTTCATGTTCTTCCATTACTATTTCCATGTGTCAATAAATTTTAGAGGTGGCAAAACTGTATTGCAGTAAACCAGGGTCTGCCTTTGTTAAATTCTAGATCAGAAGCTTACAACAAACTTATTACCAGGTGCCCAAAGTGCAGGATTCATGGTCTCTGTCTTCCAGAGAGAGAACAGCCCATCAAACTCAAAGAGCTTCTCATTGTTTCCCCACCCTAGAAAACCTTAAAGCCAAACTTGACATTGCATGCTCTGCAGATAGTTGTCATAGAGACCACGGCTGTGATGTGGTACATGGATTTTTTTTACACCAAAATTCTTTTACATTTACTGACTAGTCGGGACTGTCTGGGAGCAGGAGGTTCATATGAACTTGTTGCTTCAGGCTGTTTATATTCTGAGTCAGCAAAATACTGTGACAGTATAAATCACAAAATCATCATCTCTCAGAAGTGTAAACTGGACAAAATATATTTTTTGTCACCTTTGAATTTTCTTTGAAACATTCCATCCAGTTGCCTGTCATCTTCTTTAAGCTGGAGAGGAGTGAAACATTGTATGCTATGGAAGTTTGCAGGCAGATCAGTACTACACTGAGAGAAGTAATTTTTGGGACAGTCTGGTCAATTGTGTCGTGTATGAAAGGAAAATTATGATGTCAATTTTTTGTACAAGCTTCTTCTAAGTGGTTGGCTAACCTGTATTTTGTTCTGAGCTGGCAGATGAGAGAGGGAATGAGCAGCATTTTTTTCTGCTGGGGAAGGAGAGGGATTTGCGCTAAGGGGTACAAGCCCAACCTAGAAATCTGGCATTGTAAACCTGCAACACAGATTGTGCATGGCACGTGCACATTCGGTGTTGGGTGGATTGGGGGATATGTCACAACAAATGCTTTATGTAGCCATTAGCATGGCTCTGTACTGGGTCACCCTGATTTCCTTTCTATCTGCCCCCCCAACAAGGCCCTTGCCCAAAAGATTTCTCCACTTGTAGAGTCTCCGTTCATGATGAGTAAGTCAGATAAGTGTTGGAGAATTCTGAGAGGAAGACTGAAGAGGAGCTCTAGAACATGTCAGATTGCAGGATGACATGAGAGGAGATAAAAAAAAGTGTAAGAAAGCTTTGACTGGTGAGTTAATACTTCAGTAGCTCAGCAGCTTGTGAGTATTGCCTTTTGAGGGCTGAGGAGACTCTATTACAGCACTTTTAGCATTGTGTTTTTTACAATAATCTTTATGATAAACAAAGAACAGTTGTAAGTATTCTCACCATAAGAGGAGATGCTCAAATATAACCAGAGGGAAGTGGCCTGCCCTGTGCTGTTACAGATCTGCTGGGAGTTGTATGTAGTTAGCTATGTACTATTTGCAGACATTGTTACACACAGACATCCTCCAAAAGGGTCTCACTGAGACAGATACCTGGTGTCAAAACCATGGTCTCAAGCTAAATGCCAAAAAGTGCATAGTCATCCCCTTTGGAAAAAACAAAGTACCCACAAACTACCACATAGGTGGTAGCCCCCTAAATATGGAAGACGTAATAAGGGATCTGGGGACCCAAGTAGATAGTAACCTTTCCTTTGATAATCACATTGCCAAAGTGGTTAGAAAATCCTTCTATGTGGCCCACCTAATCACAAAAGGGTTTGCATCCAGATCGAAAGAGGTCATTGGGCCCATCTACGCATCACTCACCAGACCCATCATAGAGTACAATGCCCCATTTGGGATGTACCTTACAAGACACCTGCAACAACTGGAAAGACCACAGAAGTTCCTCACCAAGAGGATCACTGGCCTCAAGCAGATGCCCTATGCAGCTCAACTGAAGAAACTCCAGCTGTACTCTGTTGCATACCGCCTACTCAGAGGTGATCTCTGCCTGACATACAAGGCCATGTCCAACCCAGAATTGATGGACATGCTTCACCTAAAGAAAACCATATCCCCTCGAGCCACACACTCCAGGGATCTAAACCTCACCACAACAATAAATAGGACGTGCTGGAGGGATAGATTCCTGTCCCAGATACTTCCCATGCTCTGGAACAAGATTCCAATCTACATTAGGCAGAGCTCCTCACTAACCCTCTTCAAGAGAAACCTTGACGAGTGGATGGGAAACAAAGTTTACCCCAAGGATCACTTCAGTGGCTCTGCTGGACAGCGGCACAGGGAACTAATCTAAGGGGGCTGTGAAAGCCAACACATTCCGGCTAGGCTTATAAATGCCTTTGGGCAGATAGCCTAGTACATACCTATGAACCTATAATGTCTTATTGGGGGTTCCATCTATCACAATGGCAGTAGGAGTGTTTGTATATTGAGTGCATTGTAACTATGGCAACCAATGGTTTTGATTAATTGTTTAATGCAGGTTGTTCGTAATTAGCTGCAATACAATCTTGAACGCCTTTGGAGGTGTTAAATTTGATCTGGAAAGTGTCGCTACAAATAACATACTGGCAATTGTGTTAAATACCAAAGGTAAAATTCACAATGCAATTCACTGCTCACAGTGTGAGGGAGTCTTTCACTGGCAATTTGTTTGCAGTAAATAAGGCAGCTCCTACATTTACAAATTGTTTAAGCTAAAGTTGTCCGTTTTTAATGCCTTTATCTTTCTGCAGGTTTTAGTTCTATTCTTAGTTTCTTTTTTTTCTCAGCTGAATCTAGTTTTGAAGTAGTCCACATGTACATTCACGCATAATGGTTGTTGGTTTGCATTTGAGTCTCCTCATCTGAGGCATCTGTAATAGTTCTACAAATCTCTTCATATTCTAAAACAGCACTACTGTTTATTTCTTGTATTCATTATATTCTGAAGAAACTTGTACTGTGACAGGGTTTACAGGCTGTAGCCTTTTTATTAGAAATCTCCATTAACAGCCATGTTTTGTTTTTTTTATTTTGGGAGGGGGATACTGGAGACTTGCTAGAACAATGATGAATGACACTGTAGTCCGTCTACCTTTTCTTACGATTCTAGATGGGAAGCTTTGTGAAGAGTAAGAATGCAGTGATCTAAAATCTGCTTCCCCTTAAGTGACCAGTGATGAGCAAAATGGCTTTGTGCAAAGCACGTTCAGAGATAAGCAGCAGGTTATTGGGAAGTGACCCTTTTTATTTTTGAAACTGTGTTTGTAACCCATGTTTTGACAGGCTGGGATCGGCCAGTTCAGTAGAACCAGCAGAGTCCTTCCAGTCCAGATGTGATACCCATTTGAAATGAGTTCTTAACGCAGCAATAAATACTATGATCCTAAGACTGACATTTGAAACTTTTCTGTACAAATATGTATTTGAAGTTTATTATTGCTCTGGTTATATTAATTTACTCAACATAGTATGATAAAGACAAGGTACAAAACTCCTCAAAAGGACAAGGAGATGGAAAAAAAAAAGCCTTTTACAGTTATTTTCTTCATTATGTAAAGGTTGTGGGACAAATCTTTTTTTCCTGTAGCTGAACAAACTAATTTTCTCAAAATGTTTTGCAGTAACTCTTCTCTCTCTCTCTCTCTCTCTCTCTCTCTGTGACCGTTTCCAATTCTGGAACGTTTAGCCTTTCCCCTTAGTTATGGGATAATTCTAGCCAAGTCTCTTGATTTTTTTTTGTCTCCACAAAGTGCTTTTTCCTTTCCTTTAGCCCAACCACAGTAGCAGCAGTACAAGTAAAAAAATGTAATTCCGATTTTATTACTGTTACTGCATTTTTTTTCCCTTTCCTTTAGCCCAACCACAGTAGCAGCAGTACAAGTAAAGAAAATGTAATTCCGATTTTATTACTGTTACTGCATTTTTTCCATAATGTAGGTTTTTTCCTTTTTTTTCTGAAATCTTGTGCTATTTCCTGCTGGCGTTTACATGTTAAATTATGTTGGCAGCTTTTTACTGAGACTTTGTAAGGGAAAAGTAGCTTCTTCTAAGGTGGTCAAGCCTTGAAAAATGGTCATTAGGCAAGTCCACTGATTTTTTTTTAATAAAGCTTAGCAGCACAGCAAATGCAGTCTTTAACTTGTATGCTGACTGGACTGCAAAGTGAGTGTTTGTCACACATTGCCAGCTTCACAGCTTAGGAAGTGTGGCCTGGAGCTACAGTCACTATACTGATCTTTAACACAAAGCACTGCTTTAGCAGAGTTCATAAGCTTAACATTCAGATATTCCAGAGTGTGTGTTCAAGGATGTGGTCACAAACAATAATAAAGGAATCTGTGCAAGAGAACAAGTGGCACTCTTGCCAGGTCACTTATAAGGCAAGAAGTCACAGTACTTCTAATATGTTCATAAGTAAGTACTAGGTTAGCTGCCTTTTTGGGCCATTTTAAGTCTAGCCAATTTCCTTTTTTTGTGCTTGAAATAACCTATCCCATTTGGTTACAGATTGGTGTTACCCATCCCGTGGGGACCCATGCATGGGATAAAACATTTAGGAGCTGCATCTGTTCAGCAGTAGTACAGGAGACTGGGGTAAATTTCTGTTTTCCATCCATAGATCCAAGTTTCTATTACAATGAAAACAGATGAACTTTTTATGTGGATGGTGAGTTTGTTCCAAAATATACCTGTCCCTCCAAACCATTCTTTTGATGTTGCAAAAGAGGTTTACATCCCTAGACTGAGTATCTCATGATGCCATTTGACTTGCTGATGTGCAGTAAATGCATCAGTAATGGGTCGGAGGATGCCTTGCATGCCCTATACAGTTATTTTGTTAGTTAATTGAACAGAAACATGAGATTCCAGAAAATAATTTGCTTTCCTGATATAATCTTAATGCGGTAAGAAAGATGAACAAAAAAAAATAATCAGATCAGCGCAACCCATTAAGTTTTTTGTAGCATATAAGTTGAGGAAAAAAATACATAAACTACTAATAGTGATGTAAAGGCTTTAGAAAATGCATGCATGTTTTCATGTATGGAGTACAGTTGTCTTTTTTTAATTATCTTGCTGGATTTCCGAGTTCATAGAAACTCAAATATTAAAATGTTTTTATATAAGAATATTTACTTGAATATACAACTATATTGATGCCTATAGCCAGCTCTGTGGTGTGAAGGAGGGAGCCCTGACTACAGTTCCAGTAACCCAAGTTTTCTTAGTAAGGTAGATGCCAAAGGCGCAAGCAGGGGGGAGTGGGAGTGAACTGACCGTGTTTGGTCAGTCATCCTTGATGGGGGGGGTTCTGGCTCTACCACATTCTCAAAGTGTGAGGATTGAACACAGAACTTTGGCAGACTTTGTATATCTATGTGTACAATGTAATTTGGAGTTATTCTCTGCATACATGTGTCTGGCATTGCAGGCTGCATTGAGGGATCTGGTCATAAAAATCCTAAACCAGCCTTGAGCATCAAAAATGGAGCCCACTAGGGGATGTAGAGGACTAGGTGGCCAGAATGGGAGGACCGAGACGACAAAAAATGGTCTGCTGTGAAAAGCATAACTAGTGATAAGTTCATTAGGCAAACCTGAAACTTCAAATCTAAATGAGTTAAAGTGTATTTTGGATAAAATAGTTATTTAAATTGTGGGGGGGTGAGAGAATAATTATAATGGTTCCAACCAATTCCGAAGTTATGTTTTAGGATAAGAAGTATTTATAAACCTCCTCAGTGTTACTGGTTATAATAAAAAGGATATAAGAACAAGGTTATTCAGTAAAATTAGAGATCATTTTAGGTGGCCTTCATAGACTCTAAAGTGATTTACTATGGGAATTTACCCGCTGCATGCAAGCTGTATATATGGAAAATGAGGGAGAGTTTTTGTAGCATTTGTGGTTGGATTAAAATGTTTACTTAAACATTCCACAAGCCTTGTGCTTAAAATAAAAATTTTGGGTGGTATCTGTTTTATCTCACATCATTGCATAAGTTGTACAAAAAACTACTGCAGGTAGGATAAACGGTCTTTTTTTTTTTTTCATGTTTTAGTTGGCAGAAATCCTATAATGTGTGTATTCATACACACGTTTTCACGTGTATTGAAAACAAGACAGTTATGTTCAGACCAACTGTGTAAATGTGTGTGTGTGTGTGTGTGTGTGTGTGTGTGTGTGTGTGTGTGTGTTTGCGTGCACACACTGGTTTGATTGGCAGGATGTGTTTAATGCATTGTTGGTGTGTTTGCATGCATATAAATTTGTTGACAACACAAGGTGTACATAGTGTTTTTTAATATTTTGAAAACTTTTGCTTTTATAGGCCTGAAGAGTTTCAGACAGATTCTAGGGAAAATGACATCACTAAAGTAAACAGGTAAATCTAACCCACAACACTAAATGATTAGTTTCTGTTTCTGTTTAGTCCTCTCCACTGTTCATTTTGCTGTACGTAGACTGTCACTTAAGTCCACAGTGTTTATTAAAACAAAAGTTCTACAGATCTTAGCAGAACTCTATATCTCAACATCTTAGATATTCAGTCCAGTGTTAGTAATGGATTTTATTTGCTTATGTTTAGTTAAGTGGCTTGTCCAGGTAGATGGAGCCTGTTTTCAGTGGAGTACAAATTAAAAAAAAAAAAAAAAACTCTGAGTAGACTGCATTTAAGATCCCAAATGCAGGTTACCACGATGAGAACATACTTGTACAGTGGACAGTACAAGCTTGTATGCAAGACAGTTGGTGGACAGTACAAGCTTGTGTGCAAGACAGTTGGTGTGAATAATGTATAGTGTGCTGTAATAGCTAGCATGAACATTCTTAAAAAATTCACAGCACTTAGCATTACTAGTTCAATGTTGTATATACATTTAATTAATAGTAGCAGATGAGTCCATACCTCTCAACTTTCCAGATTTTCACAGAATGTTCAGATTTTTATCCCATATTTATGGTCTATTCCTCATAAAATTTGCATTTTTCTGGCAAATCCATTGAGAATTGTAAAAATACTAAACAATGACAGATATGAGTTTCAGACTTCATATCCTTCAGAATATACATAATAATGCAAAACTTGTTATTCTAGCAACTTGTTTGTAGGAGCAATATTTAAGACATGTCCCTATTTTTGGGCCTTTGTCCCTCCATTATTTTTGGCTTTGTCCAGATTTTTTGAACTGAGATGTTGAGAAGTTTGGATGAGTCTGAAATGTAGCATACAAGAGTCACATACAAGGATCCTGGAAGAACATCAGCAAGTAGTAGAAGCTAAGTTTAAACTATTCAGAAGGTAAAAAGTTAGGACTAATTGACACTTTGTTCTTAGACCAGTTACTTTGAGTCTCAAAGTTATGAAAAAAAATGAAAATGCTGGAGAACAGTCGATGTAAACCATTGCTGTTCTTTTAAGTTTTTTTTTTCATTTTCCCAGTGGGACAAGTCCTGTGCACCTCCCCATTTTGGGGGGCTACACCCTCCTACTCTCGCTGCTTGCATAACAAAGATCATCATACCTTGGAGGAAAGGCAGTACTTCAAGACAGAATGACCTCAGACTTCGTGTATACAAATCCACACCTGTTGAAATTACAAACGATTACCAACTTTATTAGTTGACAGTTTATAATTACTGAGGCCAACTTGCAGTGTGTTATTTTTGCAACATTCTGTTATTGCAGGGTATAGAGTATTTAATAATACTCCTTTCTTTCCAGCATTAATCCTTAACTGTTTAAGTAGTTGGACCAGTTGTTGAAGTTATTTCAAACACTTAATGGTGTGTTATCTTGCTACTGTAACATTGCATTAGTAGTAGCATCATTCATATTGCTGATAGCTTGACTTCAGAGTTACTTGCAGCGTGGTGGAAGGTTGACTAAGAGAGCACCACTGAGCATTCAACAGATTTTGAGCGCTTTATAGTGTTAGTCCCCGCACCCCCATGTGCTTTTTTTCCTATACCTGCCACCTATCAAGCCTCCCTCTACTTGGCATCAGATCCCATGTTGTTGGTGCTCCCAGATGTACATGGGCAAAAGCTGTGTGGCAGGACTGTGATTCAGGCAGATGCAATTTTATTTTTTTGCCCTCACTGCCTTCCTGGCTATGTGAAAATTTATGATTGCTTCTCTTTCCAAGCAGAAGTGGAGTTAGTGCAAATTGTTTCATTGCAGGGGGCCACCACACATTCCATGTGCAGACTCCCATTTCCATGCACTTGTGATTATAGCTGCCATCAAATGGTGGCTTGGTTAGCCAAATGCCTACTACCTCTAATTCATGAATTTCCATCAACAGTCCTCCACCAGGGGTACATGGCAATACACAGTGAGCAGTACCAGTTCCTCAGGATGGGTACTTACATTCTCCCCTATCTAGCTCATCAAGTCCATGTGTTGCTCATTAAACTCAAGTCTCCTGGGTTCTAATCGGGGCTTTCTCCCTCTGTGCCACTGGAGGTGACCTGCCTGAATACAAAAAACTTTCCACAGTTCTACGAGAACTGCCACGTAGAATGCATAGTGTACCGAGCTCAATGCAGCAAGTGCACAGCATTCTGTATTGGCAAAACACTGAACAAATTGAAAACCAGAATAGCCCAACATCTGCATAATATCAAATACAAAAATCCAAACAACATTTTAGTCAAGCACCTCAGGGAATCCCATGGACATAAGTTTTCTCATTCATATCCTGGGCAGGATTGAAAAAGAGGAGTTCCAAGGACCAACAAATGATTACTTGGAGAAGTGAGAACTCTAATGACAGATTATGCTCTATGCCAGCAGAGCCCCTGAACTGAACTCTCGCATATCCATAACTAGCATGCTAAACCTAAGGAAGCTTCAACATCACACCTATTACTGAGAGTAAAAGGGACCGTTTTACCTGATTATTCATTGAAATCTTGTGTATCAGTCCCAAAGACAGTCACTTAATGACTTACCATGGTTAGAAGTTAGGTCTGACAAAGCGATATGCAAAAGCGCATGGACTTTTACGATTGAAGAATGCTCATTTTTAGTTATTTATTTTTTTATGTTTTTTTAATGCAGACATGAATTTTCTGACCATGATCTCCAGTTCAAGTTTTTAAATCCTCGGCGGTCTAACAATAAGATAGTGTATGTAAAATCTGCATATCTTAAACACAGGATGTCTTTAATTGGTTCACTTGCATATATACCTTGGTCCTCTAGCACAAGAGATTTTAAGGGATCACACAGCGAAAACCCTAGCCTCTCCAGTTTTTTCTTGTAGTTTTTTACAGATTGGTTTATCTATGTGACTTGTTTGAGGTTATTAGGAGGGATTTTTACAGGTACCCTTTTGGTAATTGACATCAGCTGGGTTAATGTAAGCTTGCAATCTTAATTCCACAGCGTAACAAGTGTGCTCACCTAAGATCGCACAGTAAAGGAGAATCTTGTTTGATGAAAAACTTATTATTGCCATGTTGTGTTTTTTGTACAGGAGAATTCTTTGCAGCATTTTGAAAAATAAAAATCTCTTAAGATCTATGTTAAGCTTGGAGCTTGACCTGCTGGTTTAATTAGCAAGTTATTTGGACACATGTCTATAAACTGATTTGGTGGTATCAGTACAAGATGCATGCAAGGGAGACCCTTGGTGTAATGCTGTGATCATAGAGCTTTCAGGTGCTAGGACAAAAAGTTTACTTGCTTTCTCGTAAAACGTGTTACTAGATTAAGCTATGGGCTTTAACTCCGTCACTTCCATGTGTAAGAATTAGAAAACGCACATTAATTTTTCTTTTGTTATGCTCTCTTAACCAGATTTTTCTTTTCTTTTTTAATATTGCAGTGCCTAAATTTCTTAAAACAGAACAAGGAAAAAGAAAAACAGGAGCACCTACTTACATTAGTATTTTCATTGTACTTAAAAATAACTGAAAAAACTTTACTCTATATCATGCAAAGAAAATCATGCACTATTAAAACAGTACCATCAAGAAAAAAATGTTTTACTTAGCTAACTTTCTCCCTCCTCTTCCCCTGTCCTGAGTATTTTTCCAAACATTAATGACATGAGGTAGATCATTTGCTTTAGAGT
The DNA here is from genome assembly GCF_019279795.1 of Protopterus annectens. Classification (NCBI taxonomy): domain Eukaryota; kingdom Metazoa; phylum Chordata; order Ceratodontiformes; family Protopteridae; genus Protopterus; species Protopterus annectens. The sequence goes on along the minus strand of NC_056737.1, from coordinate 6,970,375 downwards.
CCCCTACAAGTTTAACAAAGTCCAGTATTTCCAGATTTTCTTGTTCTGTCAGGTTTTTTAAATGTAATTATCGCTTTGTAATACCACATTTGTCAATTTCCAAGTTAATGGTTTCATTCATGTTCATCTCTATCTCGCAAATCCTGTCTCTGCTTCATTTCAAATGTATTTTAGGTTCTTCTAGTCAACTCTTATGCTGAATAAACACAAAAAGCTGTTGCTAATAAAATATGCTACGGAGTTACCAATGAGTGCACAGTCACCTCTGAATAAGGACAGGTTAATCCAATCACAAAA